>NC_061531.1:10140000-10235000 GCF_022379125.1 Scophthalmus maximus | reverse complement strand
GTTCTAATGAATCAGGGTCCATTCTCCTGTGATATGGCTGCATGTTGCCAGCAGCACTTGCAATTCGTCCCCCCTCAGCAGTGGACAGGCCTATTCTTAGCCCCGGGGGGGGGGGGGGGTACATATTAAAGACTTCTTCAAACGCACCTTTTAAGCGTCTTCATTTGTGAAACTCAAAATAGACCCGCTCTATGTGCAGGACACATTTTTGCCACCCCCTTCTCGGCGGTGTCAGTTGTCTTATGCCTCAGATTTCCATGGAGTGAAACTATAAAAAGGTCACCGGGAGCACCGGGAAGATCACTGCAGTCGACTCGACTCTTGTCTGTATCATCTGTGCCCTGCGAAGCAAAAGACACCAAAAGGTGAGTTTGGATGAAAACAGGGGAGAAAGAAAAGGCTGCAGGATCCATGCAGACAAAAGACGCAGCATCAGGCTTGGCACCATTTGAGAAAACGTTGATGATTTGTTACAGTATTGTTTTGATAAGGACTTGGCCCCTGCACTGCAGCATCTAAAGAAAGAGATTATTGTCTTTTTTTTCTTCTTGCGAGAGCTGCATGGAGACATGGATTACCGCTCTGACCTCCCTGCATCTGTAGAGCTGCAGGAGTGTCAATCTCAGCCTCTCGCATGGGATTTGGAAATGCAACATGATGACACATGTCATTCAGAAAGAAGTGAACCGAATGATCTGATTGGATTAATGAACAAATTTTAAAAAAGGAGATCTGTAGGCTCTGAACTTTTAGACTTCCAGTGTGTTTCAACGCAATCGAAAATGTGTTTGATTAATTGTAAAATAGAAATATAAGTATATAGTGAACCAAAATCCATACAGTTAACAATAGGAGATTGTGTGATGTATTCCTGCAGATCAAAATGGCCTTCAAAGGTGTACTGGATGATGCTAAAATCACTGCAGCCCTGGAAGAGTGCAAAAGTGAGTCCTCCCCACAACCTGGAGCACCATGGTGCTATTCTGTTTGGAGCATTGAGAGTCACTAGTGTTTTTTAAATGTCTTTTTGTGTGTGTCTGTTTTATTAAAACAAATTTTTATCGATTTCAGAACCTGAGTCATTCTGCCACAAGAAGTTCTTTGGGACTTGCGGTCTGTCCGCCAAGTCCCCCGCGGACGTCAAGGCGGCCTTTGATATCATCGACCAGGACAAGAGCGGTTTCATTGAGGAGGATGAGCTGAAGTAAGACACAAACACACACACACACACACACACACACACACACAGTGGACTTAAATATTGTTTTCACCAGTGGACTAAAGGAATGTTGAGGTGCACATGCGGGCATCACAGGGTAAAACTATATTTAGCCGGTGCCATGTTTTACAAGGACTTTCTATTTTTTCACTCTTCGACCAACTGGCCGAAGAGCTCTTATTAATAGGCTGTGTCTGGTTAATTAAATTAACTAAATGAAGACTCTTGTACAACATCTTGCATTCTCCTAAGAGGATTACGCCTGCCTCAATGTGGATTTGTGGTTTATGAATATTTACAGGGTAAAATAAAGTTTTGTAGTCGGATCCGAGGCTTTATGAAGTGAGCCAGGGCCCATGAACTAACCACCTCCTCCTCCTCCTTCCCTGACACCGTGTGTCCGCAGGCTGTTCCTGCAGACCTTCAAGGCAGGCGCTCGCTCTCTGACTGATACCGAGACCAAGAATCTCCTCAAGGCCGGTGACACCGACAATGACGGCAAGATTGGTGCTGACGGTATGAGCTCACCAACTTGTTGCAGGGTGGTCAGGGCATTATGTGTTTTTAGTATAGGGATGGGACGATACCACTTTTTCGTGTCCGATCCGATACCGATCCTGTTGAGTATCTGCCGATAACGATCCGATATTAATCTAATACAATCTTTTCACCAATCGTTAAATAAATTATTCATAATGCATTGTTCAGGATGCACTTTGCTTAACCAAGCCATATTAAACCTAAAACTCAACTGTTAAACAAATAATCAACTCCCCTAAAGGAAGACATACACAGCCAGCAACATGACTGAGTTATGGAATACTGCTGTTCTATTTCTCACAGAACTTTTGGCAGAATGATTTATGGTCAGCCCTATCAAACAAGCAAAAAACAAATGACAAGACAAAAACTGTAAACTGTTGATTAAATAATAATAAATTAACATAAAAATATGATGCCGGAATGTCGTTCAAGGCTTAGTAGATACGTAAATAGCCATTTATTTTGTATGTTTACTGTAGTGTATCGGATCGGATTTTACTTTTTATTTATTACTATATCCGATCCAGTCATTTTGGCCAATATTACCCTGATACCGATATGGAATGTCAGATCGGGACAATCCTAGTTTTAAGTGGGACTTCTGACCTCGAATCTGTGTGTGTTCTTCTGTCCCTGCAGAGTTCGCTTCCATGGTGAAGGTATAAAATGGCAACTGACCAACAACACCTGCTCTGATGGAACAACGAAGCCCACGTCGACCTCCCCCATTTCATCTGAATATAAATAATTTTTATACATTTGCTTAAGAGACGTTTCCTCAACCACACTGTCCAACGAAAAAAAAATTATGATGATTGTGAATGTCGCTCGGTTTTGTTCATGTCTTAAATATCAATTTTGCTTACTGTAAAATCTGTCATGCACTTTCCAGGAACGAACGGGAAATAAAAAGAATAAATATTCTTTTGCTATGGTCTTATTGGATTTGTATTGTATTATTATTATTTGTATTAGTATTATTATTCAAACAAGGTTTGTGTGTTTTTTATTTTCACAAAAAAAGGTGATGTTGGTGGTGGGGGGGTTGCAAAAAATAATCTGTCACATTCTGAATGACCATTTGTCTCTTTTTCTACTTCTTCAGATTCAACAATTACCTTTTTGCAATGAAATATAATATGTGAAAGCATAGGAAGTTAAAGTGGATAACGAAAAAAAGAAAACATTTGTGATTCTCTCTATTTATCTTAACATACAGTATGTAAGTGTGTATGTAAGTGTGTGTGTGTGTGTGTGTGTGTGTGAGTGTGTGTGTGTGTCCGTTAAGTAATGCAGCTTCACCTTGTAGCCACTAGATGGCGTTACGTCCATTAACAGTAGATGGACTGCAGTGTTTACCAAAATTGTTCTACCGTATGATTTAATTCCCTCGCTTTAAATAGTGGGAGAGTTGGTTATATTTTTTAAAAAAAATAGATCATATGTAACGCACATCTTAAAAAACAATTCCCCACGAAGCTGTTCCTAATACGTGTGTGTACTAATACGTAGTTATTAATTTACTGTCCAACTTGATGTGTACGAAAAAACATGTCGGAGGAGATTGAACCACACACCGATGGAAAATGAAAAATGAAAGTTCTCCAGTTGATTTTATGCAATGTTACTGAACACGTGTCCTTGTTCCAGTGGAGTGCAGAGAAAGGAAAACATCAGTTCCTTCCCTTATTCGTCCGAGAGAATCTCAAAGGGGCTCAGGTCCCCCACTCGTAAAGGACATTAGCAAATGTAGATGAATAAATGATTCTGTAATCGTATAGTCGGCGAGGTATCAACATGGCGCATGACATCATGCACCGGGTGTTGGTGTAGACCCGCAACACTGGCCTCGATCCGGTGTCCTCGGTCTCTTCTTCACACACAGTCTGGAGCAGCTGATAGAGTTTCACCTCGGGAGTCCACAGAAGACGATCAGACAGCACTTGTTGAGGGGGCCCCATTAACAAGTGGGCACCGGGATTAGGTTTAGAAAAATGGGCTGACGTTGACAAACGAAAAAAAAAGAGCTGTTATTCAATAGTGAAAGACGCCATGGATCTGGCAAACAGATGAACACAATGCTGTGCTGTGCGTAAAAGTCATGCGTAAACCGCGTGCCCTTGATCCTTACTCATCGTAGCTGTTTTCATAGTCAACACCTCGATAGCGTCTCCACACAACTTTGTAAAGTAAATAAGGGGATGGTTACTTCACCCTGGACCACGTGGTGCACCAGCGCGTTTCGACTCATTGTCCTCGGGCTTGTAAATAGTATTTAAGAGGCTCTTTACGCACATGTCATGACACCGAACCCCACTGCCCCCTGTCATTCACGGACGCCAGCTGACGCGTGCGAGAGCGCACCGGTGCCAGGAGTCGCTCGTGTTAAGTGGGGGGACTTCTCAAGCCAAGGAAGTGTCGGTGCTGCTCTGCTCCACCAGCATACGTATGCGAAAAACACCAATGTCAGCTTGCTGATGGTGTGATGAATTGGGTGTAGCAGTATCGACCACCCACTAGCGGTTCCATGGTGTAATGGTTAGCACTCTGGACTCTGAATCCAGCGATCCGAGTTCAAATCTCGGTGGAACCTGCTCATTTACTTAGTCAACATTAATCTTGATCGACATAGGTGAAATTATAGACGTCGACGTGTCGAATCTCTGTTTGTCCTCCCTTAAACTGCTGCAGGCACATCTTCAACCAGCCTCACACAATGGAGAGGAGCAATGTTTTTCCCATGTGCCATACTGCAGCGAGTACTCTCCCAGGAATGTGCTCAAAGACCCCTGATGTTGTTTTTGTGTGTCAGACTCGCTGGGGGCCACAGATGCCCTCGGTAAAGAAAGACACCCTGAATTGATAGTTTCGCTATACTTGGCCAAATGGACAGTGTGCAGCTCTGGTGCGGGTCCCCAGACAAAGGAACAAAGTGACAAAATGGGACGAATGATCAAACACCATGAATGCTCTGCCCCGTGGGACCTTTGCCTCCAAATACTTCTGTTAAAACACCTGCTGTGAATACGTGGGACACTGTGGGGCTATACATTACGCATCATCATCGTCACCATCATGCATGAGCTGCGACCGCAGAGGGTGACCTCGGGCCCCTTAATCAGCACAGTTGACGAAGCAATTCAGCAGGGCTGCCGGTGAGACAGTGGGAAGGTCACAAAGCATCAGGATCCCTGACATCCAGTAATGTTGCTACATTAGACTTGGATGGAAATCACCTGACCCTCCATCTGTGCTGCGACTCTGCGTCACCTGAGGCAGATGTGGCACCACCGTTTACCAGGGTATGAGACTGGGGGTCACCAATTAGTACTGCTGCAATAGAGCTAACATGGATTATTTCCCATTAACTCAACTCAAAAGTATCAATTAGGGCATATTTACAAGGAGTATGTGTGTGTGTGTGTGTGTGCGTGTGTGTGCGTGTATGTGTGTGTGTGACTGCTGCCTGAAAAAGGATATCTGCATGAAGGGGTGGGGGTGCAAAAACAGCAAGAGAGGGAGAAAAGGAGAGAGAGGGTTGCAGTTACATTACAGGCTCCCTGCATTTACTGTACTATATAATCCTAGAGGTGATGGGAGGAGCGGTGCTGGGATGACGGGAGGGAGGGAGTGGTGGTGGTGGATTGGGGAGAAGAATGCACTTTTTTTTTTTTTTTTAACTTAATTTGCTATTTACAAGGGCGTTACAGATGTCCACGGTCCGGTCTCTCTGCCCCTGGGCGTTATAAATAGTAAAGGTTAATTAGTTAGCTGAGGAAATTGGATCAGGGGCGGGCTGTTAGAATTTGATCCACAGACAGGTAACTCAAGCAATCCCCATTGTCACTGCATTCAGACCTATATATACATCCGCCCAGACCGACAACAGTCACCTCATAGCCTTACCTCTCTGCTGGATCAACGACCGGGCGAGATTCACCCACAGACACGGTAAGTTGCTGTGTGGATTCAAGGAGGTTCCTCTTGAGGGAACTCGGCTGTTTTTATTCATTGATTTTAGTTTTCTAAAGATTTTGTAGGGCTGGGTTCTCTGACTCCATGCTCCCCTCAGAGCTACTCTGCATTGTTAGATGGCAGGTGGAGTTATTTGTGTGCGTAACAGGGGAGACTCGTTCGTCTCTTTGCAAAGCAAGAACCTTTGTAAAGTTACTCCTATCATGTTTAATCTGTGGGGAGCTACCAAAGTTGGATTCCGTGCCTTATATATTTTTTTAAATATATTGATTCAAGATTGAAGGACTTTCATTTTGTCTCTCTCCCGGCCTGTCACTGCACTGGACACGTTGTGCTCCCTGTCAGTGACAAGTTGGAAGGCTTGCTACTGTACAGGACTAAAAATGTGTTAATAATTCACCATGCCTGTTCCTCCTGCAGGAATAAAAATGTCGCTCTCATCCATCCTCTCCGCTGATGCCATCGCCAGTGCTATCAAGGACTGCCAAGGTATCGTCTTCCTCCGATATCATTCTTGCACTCTTCATTTGATTTTGCACAGTATTTCCGCCGGAGCTTGCCGCAGTTACCAGACAATATGACTGTCTGCAGAAGATACAGCACATGAATGCATCTATAGGTTCAGTCGAGTGCAGTATAACCTCAAGATTAATTGATTTTATGAGCAGATATAGGGGCAGTGGCCATAAGCCAAAGAAAGTTCATATTTCACCCTGTAACCTCATGTTATCATGGAGGTCAAACACTAAAGGCTCTAAAATAAATAAATGTTTTTTTTAAATCCACAGGCAAAAATATGTTCTACAAGCTCTGCACCTCTGAGCAATTAGTGACTTACATCACACTTAATAATACCTTGTCACTCGTGTCGTCTTGTCTCCGCACAATTCAAACTGACACCAACTGTTTGAGGATTTGCAGATGCAGCGACTTTGCTTTAATTCTAGTCTAAAGGTAAAACTGACCCGTACGAGTCCGAAATACTTTACTCACCCTGCCTCTGCTTTTCCGTTCCTCCCCCAGCACCTGACTCCTTCAGCCCCAAGAAGTTTTTCGAGCTGTCCGGCCTCTCCAAGAAGAGCGCCCAGGATGTGAAGAAGGTTTTCGGGATCCTGGACAACGACGCCAGTGGCTTCATTGAGGAGGACGAGCTCAAGTGAGTTAGAGACCACAGTTCACAAATGACAACTTTTCTGTTGTGATCTGGATCAAATTGGTCAGAGGCTGTTTTTGCTTTTCTGAGAGACTCAGCTAGCTTTTGGTTTACAGTGGTGTTTTTTGCCTTTTGACAACTCCCTTCATGGTCAAAGCTCACTCACAACAGATGAAAATGAAAGATGCTGAAAACAAGTCTTGTGAACACATGATGCACAATGTGTCATTGGAGCCGCTGCAGGAGACTCTACTCACTTCAGGTGTTGTTTTCTGAACAAAAACAAAAACAAAACCTGTTACAGTTGACTTGACAGACCGATAAAGAGTCATTATAACTGGGTTTTTTTAAATCACATTATCTGAGTGCATAGATCCAGATAACTGCCCTTGTGTCTCCTGAGACAGACCTCTGACCCTTGTCTGTGTTTGTCTGTGTCTGCCAGGTTTTTCCTCCAGAGGTTTTCTCCGGGGGCTCGCGTTCTGACAGACAAGGAGACCAAGGCCTTCCTGTCCGCCGCTGATGATGACAGCGATGGCCGGATTGGAGCAGAAGGTGAGTGGGTCCACACCTATTCAATATACTCATTATAGAAGACAAACACTACATGGCTGTGGGGAAAAAATGTGCTACGAAAGCAATTTACAATTCTTTATACTTCAGCTACCTTGTTATACTCTTTGAATTGTCTGGTTGCTCAAAGAGAGTTATATATTTGGAGTGAAATAAACAGGCTCTTATATTGTCCAATGTTCCTAAAGAGCAATTATGATTTTAGATTTGTGAATTAGTTTAATTGATTACAAAATGGTTTAAACAACATGCTTGTTGGTTTCATGTTATATTGTTACTTCATATGAAATACAAGCTGTATATATTAGTTTAACATTGAGGCCTGTGCAAGATGGATGAGATAAAATAGTCAGCTGTCACATCTTACCAATGCTGTTTCTTTTCTCCACAGAGTTCCAGGCCATGATTTTGTCCTAAACAGCTGGACTTCATCTCTCCATCTTTATCTCACCCCGGCCCCGCCTCCTATTCCACTGCTTTAAGGGCTCTCTTACTTTTAGTCAATACATTTTAGATACAATTTTTTTTGATTTTGATTTTTCTTTTGCAAAACTCGCTCCAGTCCACATTCTCAAATCCACATCCTCATCATTTTCTTTTTTTTTTCTTTTTCATGTTTCAGCAGATCATGAAGCCGTATTGCCCAAATAAATGTACAATTCACCAAATTACTGACAAAATAAAATAACAAAACCCAAGTCTTGTGACTCTTTGCATTATTTCTATGCGTACATCTTTGAGTGTTTCTGTATGTATTCTACTTTGGGATGATACACTGGAGCATGAAAGGGCCAGACCAATTGCAAGGGTCAGACCAATATGATATTGTATGGTATTAAACGCTTTTACATGAAGGGGCACTGGAATTATTTATATGCACGAAATGAGGATCTAAATCCTTAGAAAGTGGAAATCCGTTATAGAGTATGCACACAGTGATCCAGATGTGCATGCTTGGTCAGACACACCATGTCACATTACCTTTACATTTCTATTGTGCTGAAACTCCACTTACCTGAATATCAGTGTGAGGTATTTGAGATGTGAAATGTCCCGAAAACATTGATGTGTGTGTGTCTGAGAGAGAGGGAGAGTTTATAGAGCCATATAGATCTAACATGGGCAGAAAGCAGAAGAAGTGACCTTGATGACCACCTGAGTGTCATTGCGACTGGATCGAATGACACCTGACCTCAGCTTTGTAAATAAACCCAGCTGAACCTTGGTGCTGCACACACACACACACACACACACACACACACACACACACACACACACGCACACGCACACACACACACACACACACACACACGCACACTCGCACACATGCACAAAACCCAATGCATTTGCAAAATTCAAATATGCAATCAGACACAGCCACCCAGGCAAACACATGCGCAAAAACACAAGTGGATCAACATGCACGTGTTAATATGTGTATTTTTGAGGTGTGTATGTGTGTGAGATGTACAGCAGGAAATGCTCACTCTGCAGAATGCCAGCCTCACCAGTATTACTTCGCCAGGTCTCCTTGATACCGCAGCAGAGCTTCCCCTGGATACAGTGAAGAGCAATCATTTTATTACACTAACACAAGTTGGAGCACATCACAACTCTTCATTCTTACCAGAGACTTTAAATAGCACGCAGCTGTTTAATTGTCTGCACTTACAGGATTCATGGGATTTAAATTAACAACCACCTCACTAGAGGCGCCAATATACAGACTACCAACATTTCCAGAGTTTCAACCTCAGTGACATTTCAATTATCTGTATATTATAGGGAGAACCCGGCTATTACAGCACACACCAGCTACTCAGAACGATGGGTCATACCCTGGTATTAGCATGAGGTTGTGGGCACTCACGTGGAATATGTAGTCATTCAGACAGTGTGCTGTGATGATGACGAATGAGGGTTCGAGAGTGTTCTTTCTTTCTCCCCCTTGACAGATGAAGCCATGAATCATATCGTGTGAATGATTGAGCAAAGAAATTACAGAAAAGTGCAGTAATGTGAACAAAAAGCCAGATATCAAACATAACATCAAGCATTCAATGGCAAGCGCTTGAAAGGCCGCAAGTTATGCTACTACAGTATGTATGTAACGCTTAGTATGAACAAAACAGAGTTAAAGAGGAAGTGATGTCACTTGAGTGTTGGTCGGGTCTGAAAATAAAGCTAGAATCAAAGCCTCGCAGTTCTATGACTCCACCAACCAGTCATGTTGCATCTCCCCTGATGCTGTTAAATAATGGCCTGAAAGGAGTTTTTAAGGCATGTGATGATGTCACAGTGTAGTTCAACTTTGACCTTTAGGATAAAGAAGGCCGTCATTTTATCCGATTGGACATTTGTCCGGAGGTTGTCATAGTCGGTGCATCTCTTCTTGAGCTTTGGCCAAAACTATGTTTTGTGAGGTCACAGTGACCTTTAATCACCAAGCTCTAATAGGTTCATTATTAAGTCCAAAGTGAACATTTGGGCCAAATTTGAAGAAATTTCCCTCAAGGCATTCCTGAGACTGACAGACAACCCGTGAAAAAAATCTGAGGATGGGGGGTTAGAAAGAAGTAAGGTTAGCAGACATCTGTCACCTGCTCCCCATACTGTAGCTGCTTGAGGCCTGCAGCTCAAGAGTACCATAGGTACTACCAGCATAACACACCTGTCCGTGGTCGAGTTGCACTGTGGGTAATGTCGACACCAGGTTTTGACGTACAAAGCGTGCAATAGAAAAGATGATATCCCTGCTTCTGCTGATTGTGAACGTGTCCATCGTGTGTTTGACAATGTTAAAGCCGGGCATTGCCTCTTTTAAGTGAGTGTATGTGTGGTTATGGTCTATTCAAGTCCTAAGTTTGACCCAACAAAGATGCTCAAGGATGACTGACTTGAATTTCAGGTACCCATGTGTAGAGGAGCAAGAGTAATGTCCACATAATAATAAACGAATATTCATTGTTACATAGCTTTACATTACATTACCAATTTGCATGTGCAAAATGTCAAAACTCCCTTTTATTGTAACCCGACGTTCCTCAGGTATCAAGACACACAGACTCTTCACATGCAGAGAGAGAAACGACGCTAATCTGATCACGGGGTTTTTCGATATCACTTCTCTGCAGACATGCTGCATAGGAGTGAGTATGGGAGCGTGGTGTCGGGCCACGCGGCCGAAAGCGGGACAAGGTTGGGGAAGCCAGTAGGTAACACAAGCCATGGGGTCGGACAATGGAGCCCTGACCCCTGTGGGTTTAGGAGCGGCGAGTGGTGAACAGGAAGGGAACATGAGATATGCTGCAGTGGGGACACCAATACAAGATAATGTGACAAGCAGTTTACCTGGACTCAAGGGCAGAGGGTGGGGAAAGAGGAAAAGGTGTGTTTCTCTCTGGGAGGCCACAGCTTTGACAGGCCAAGAATGTGCAACCGTCCTGGTGGGACTTAGTGAGGTCTTATATTCTTTCACAATACTCACCTGAAAAGACGGCTCCATCGCCTTCTTAAAGAGCTGTATAGATGTAAAATTTGTGCACTGTTTAATCCATTGATAATGAAAATGGTCTTGGAACTATCATTTTCTGTTGAGCTGTTTTAAGCTGTCGGTAAAATCGAAGTAATATTGTAAATAATGTACTTTCAATATATAATATCTGAGAGATGGGTCCATACATGATGAGAAACAAATGTGTGGATATTTCTTACCCTATCATCTAATAAATATACTGTATATGACCAGCTAGTGAGTAGTTTTGTACTGTGAAAATGTGAAACGGGCTGAATTCAGTTCAACGTGATCGTAGTGATAGTAGTGACAGTGATAACAGGAGTAGCAGTAGTAGTAACCTTGACTTGTTAAGGTTCTGCATTAGGTGACAAACAATGGATTAACTATTAGAAAAAATAGAGAAAGAAAACTTAACTTTACATAGCTCACTGTACTTTTATATTGAGATATTTTGTGTGACTGCTTCTACTGGATAAGCCCTTTGGGATGGACACATGGATGGAGCCTGCCTGTCTGCTCGGCACTTCAATAATTGATGCCCTCTCTTCATTGTCACTAAAAACTCATATCAAGAAAGGAGTGTCAGGCTCACCTTACTGATTAAGTCTGTGTGAAACTTTAATGTGCACCCCATCTTCAACTGATAACAACCTGATGTAATCGTGCAAACGAGGGACAGGGGGGAAGCACAAACTCTGGGATGTGGGACTGTGTAATCCGGGGTTTGCTGTGACAAACACTGATCATATTTTGACTCATTCCCAGTCTTTTCCAGCCTGCAGGTATCAGAGACGCTGCTACCTGATAGTCTGAACAGGGAGGGACGTCGTGAAAGATTTAACTGCCGTGTTAGGATGACTGAATGGGCTTTGTGAGCTCTGCGCAGGAACTCTATCCATAATGCAGGCGATGACAGCGCTGCCACTGTTCCCCAACAAGTATTAGTCCCGAGCCTCTACTTATGATGTCTGCGTGCAACTCCCCTTCATTAATGAATGATGTGCCGTGCACATATCAGTGGCCACTCCTGATACAACCGGGGCAATTGTAGGAGGAGATTACTAGAAAACAATTGTTGCTATTGTTTGAGTGTCTGCTAATTGAAATGCTCTGATATACACATTGGGCTTTATTAACTAGACTAATGGATGTTTGCAATTTCAACTAAAAGCCACACCCTGCTTAAACCCCCTGAGCAGCTGTCGCATGTACTGACTCACCCTCAAGTTGAGTAATGGCTGTCGGGGAGAGGTAGACGGGTACTTTGCGACTTTTCCAAATGAGAAGGCACAATCAGATAAGATGGGGACCGTCATCCAGGACAAACTTTGTTTGACTGGCTGGTTAATGGAGGTGAACTGTCTGGTTGGAGAGGACAATTAAAAAAATGGGTGGAGTTTGGTCAGTAAACATCTTACAACATCGGCAAATGTCAGAGCAGTTTCAAAGAGTCAACTCAAATAGAAAACACTGGGATTACTCTCAGGAATGCAGCCAACATTACTAACAAGTGTTTGCGTCTTAAAGTGAAGTTTGTGGCTTTGAGTTTGGACATTTCTATCAGCAAACATTACCACTAGAGCCTGACTAATTTTTGGGGGCCAATGCCGATACCGGTATTATGGAGTAGAAAATTTCTGATACTGATATCAGACGATATATATATTTTAAAAACTGGCAACAAGTCCTGAGATGTCGTTATAAAACCGTTCTGACAAAGACAGTTAATTGCGGGTTGTTATTTTATAGTTTAGGCATAAGCTTTATTATTAATGACTATAAATAAAAATAGAAAATTAATCAAATAGATATTGAACTTTAATTCATTTAAAAAACATTTTAAATGTAAAATGTAAACATAAATGCACATATTTACTGAATTGTTTATTCTCTAAAATAAAAGTGTTCACATTAGTGCATATTGGTAAACATAAACAATATAATAACAGAAATACTATTGCTATTCATGACATATTCTTTTGCACTATTATTATCCTTTTATGTTAAATAACCATTTTCTACAGCAAATAAGGATACACCCTTAATCTCCTTATAGTCGTAGATATGAATGTTAAGCCAACAGACTTTGTGTGTGAACATCATCCACACCCACAAACTAAATACTCCACATGTACAGAAATATTATCAGTTCCTCTTGTCTAAACTCTTCTATGAACTTAATACACCTGGATTATATTTCAGTTCAGTAATTACAATGAACCTGTGCGTACCACATATAATTTATAAGATGTATTCCAAGCAACTCTAAGCAAAGTATCCATTGCCATCTATCAGTTCACACACTGTTTATCTATACCAGTGACCCACTAAGAGTGTACCTGAGTAAGACAGCACGCTGAGGCCAATGTCACCTCCAGCTCAATTCCCATGCTACTTACAGCCTGACAGACCTGCTTGTTCCTACATGATTTAAAGAACTACTTTGAACTGTCAGGTTTCAGCTCCCCCTGCAGTCTCGGTTTCTAGCTCAGGTATTAGTCCTGGCCATTAGATCTGACTATTACCTCAGCAGGGCTGCCACACTTTGGCCCCACCGCCCAACTCCGCCTTCCCTTCATTCTTGCCAGACTTCGACAGTGATTTATTCAGGGTTAACAAGCTGTCGGGACGTCAACCTCAAGTGTGCATTTTCATTAAGCGTCACAGTGGCTAGAGAGGAGAGGATGTGGCTCAAGTGTGAAACAGCACTGAGTCGATTCCTCTGACAGAGAGGAAGGTGGCTACAAGTGGACGAGCCTGGTATTGGTCTCCTCAACTGCTTCCTGGTATAGGATTAAATTGCCAGGTTTGATTACGCGAAAAGATCACTAGTGACGGAATGACACTGGCGAGAGTGTGCTAAAGATTTGAATTGTTGTTGCAGGTTGATTGTTGTAGAGCTGAAGCAGTCAGATGTGAGATGTTCACGTTGTCATCTCATCTATATTCCTGCTAATCCCTGACGATCTGACTCCAATCTGACTCCAATCTGACTATGCATTTGTTTTTTTGCATATGGATATACCAAAGGTTTTTATTCATAATGGCTACAAGATAAAAAAAAAATTGAAGAAAAAAAAGTGGAGTACCGTGGACCAATACTTGATTCTCCACAAACACTGATTTCTATCAGAGAAAGGCATCAAAATGCAAACCCCCACTGACTCCTGTGGGACAGAAAACTGCAGCAGTGCTGCTCTCTACAGGCCGAAACTTGCTGGTGTGCTGCATTTTTGACCTCATGGCGTTTAGTCTCATAGCATCACTGCCTTGAAGACCTCAAGATGTTTTCTCCAGTAGACTATCAAAACATTCCTTATCAAATGAGCATCATCGCTAAATTAGTCTGTGTCCGTTTTAATTTTGGTCAAGTTTACATTCCTCCATGTCTTGGCAGAGAAATGTAAAAAGCATTCTGCATCTCTTATAAGATCAAGAGTCAAGATTGAAGGAGACAAAGCACAACGAGAAGAGAAGAAAAACAATCACTTGGCTACTGGGCCTGTGCTCCATGGGCCCTTTTAGTGATTCATCCATGAGTTGGACCAAATCCTCTGCTGACCTGCGACCTCCAGTTTGCACTTGCAAAGAGAGGATGTGAGAATTCATATTGTAGAGTAAATCTTGATTATATTATCCCAAATGCGACCATATAAGAAAGACAGTAGGCTATATATATATATATATATATATATATATATATATATATATATATATATATATATATATATATATATATATATATATAAAATTAACAAATTAATAATTAACTAAATTACTGATAATTATATATATATATATAATTAACAGTAATTTAGGCTATACAAACAATGGAGATATGTGCCGTGTTCAAACTGTTCCAATAAAAATTCCAACAAAAGACATTATATACCTAAACATGTCTACATAAATAAATAAATAGACAATCAACTAAATAAAGACATGATAATTAAAAAAGAAATATACAGAGAACAAATACAGAATTTACGAGGATTATATCACCATGATATCAGAAGAGAGAGTCAGGGGAAACATAAATCAATTTGCATTGAGGAGACCGTTGTATAATTGGATAGTTTTGTTACTTCTCTCATTATCTCTGAATATAGTTTTTAAATTCATTACATAACATTCACTCATTCAAATTCGAAAAATAAACTTCACAGGCCGAACTTGTATGTGAAATAAAAACATCATGTTCACGATGTATGATGAAGAGTTGATTATTAGTTTACATGAAGATTACTTCAACATGATATGAAATATTTGAAGTCCCAAAATTGCGGGATCTCATTACTCGCCTTGTACTTTCACCGGAAGTGACGTCGGCGCGGCCTCTTTCCGGTCTGACCGGTATCGCTGGTAGCTGCCGCTGCCTGTCAACACCACAAGACGTGTCCGTGTCTTCGGGACGTTTCGCTTTTAACAGATCCCCCCCCCCCTCTTTGTTTTACTGTGATAGTGCTCGGTCCGTGCTCCGCCATGCCCATGTACCAGGTAAAGCCCGTCTGCGGTGGTGACATAAAGATTGATTTGCCGTCCTGCATGTACAAGTTACCAAATGTCCACGCGCAGCAGGGGAACAGCTGCACCTCCGAGCACGCGCTTCAGGTAACTGCCCAGTGGTCTTCATTTCCACCACCTTCACCCCCTCGACCCTCTTGTCCCCCCACGAACGATTCGTTTTGGTTTCGCTGTTGCACGCAGCTCGTTTTCTTCCCCGTCCTTCGCCTGCCGCGCCGCTCGTCGGCACGAGCTGTCTCTGAGCTAAGCTAGCCGGCTAACGTAGCTCGACGGCACAATGAGTAGTGTCAGCTCCGGCTGACGCAACAATTGAGGGCTGCGACTAACGTTTGTTTTCATTATCGATTCATCGATTAGTTGTTTGGTCCATAAAAATAGTGAAAAGGTGCCAATCTTGTTTTCCGAACCCCTGAGGTGATGTGTTGTGAGATATTGCGTTCACTGCCAAAGAGGAGCAAAGAAACCAGGAAACATTCCATTAATTGTCCATTTGAGAAGCTGAAATCAGAGAATTTTTTCATCAAACTACTTAAACCGATTAATCGATTATCAAAATAGTTGGCGATTAATTTAGTAGTCGATTACTAATCGATAGATTAACTGCTGCAGCTCTACAACAAGTAGCTCTCCATTGAGTATTTCCATTCATTTCAGATGAGTGCACCTTAATCATCTCATAAAGCTTAATCATCTCCTAAAATATGACGCATTGTTACAGATTGAATGAACCCAGCATCATACAAAGTCGTCAGAAATGGCTCCAGCTAGATTTGCTGTAGTAGTAAAATGATTCTTACACATTAATGCATGATCAACATTGATATCAATTATTAATAAAACGCTCAAAGGAGCAATCTCTCCTAAAGGCCTGTCTCAAAGCAGTAGTCAGAGAGTTTTTGTATGCTGTAACCAGTCGACCTCTTTATTTTGGGCTTTTAAAAGATTCCTACTTCGATGCACCTTTAGTGTAAGTGATGGGGGACACAGTCCTCTGAGTGGAAATCTGACTTCAGTCGACAAATCGAGTGGATATCTTTGTCGTGTTATTAATAAAGTTACCCCCTGACAGTGTTACTATCGACCCGCAGTTGAGCGATGGTTTCACAAAGAACATTTTCCTCTAAAAGCATTGTACTCCCCCCCCCAAATAAATCCACTTAAATTGTCATCTTAGACTGCCGACACCGTATATAAGCATTAGTCACACTCAAATATGTTTTCTACTCGGAACAAGAAATGAGATTTTGTCCCCATCATATTTAACACGCATTATAAAGGGATCTTTGAACTGCCAGAATGATCGAGGAATGACAACAACAGCCTGTTTCAGTGTGCCTGTGGGAAGCTCACTTGAAGAGGGTTAACCTGTTCTTTAAGTATAGTCTCTCTTTACATTTTAAACGCAGGCCTTATCATTTGTAATGGGATATTTTAACTGTGCAATGTTGCTAGTTTTACTAATGAAGTATTTGGCTACTTCTTCCAACACAGCAGCAAACAGAATTGTCTGTCACCTGGGAAATACATGTGGTACAAAACTGACATCTCGTCTACTCAAGGACGTCTTTTCGTGATCCTTCGTGTATGTGTGTGTATTTTGGTATGGTTCATCTCTAGCCAGATAATCTGTCGAATTAGTTATTATTTTCACCTAATGAAGGACACTTTAATGTTGACCCACACAGACTGTTAATTTCTCTCCGCTTCCCCAGAATGGCGAGGTTGACCCGGCGGTCAAAGCTCTGGAGGCCCGGCAGGATGAGATCATGAGAAAACTGTACGAGCTGAAGGCGGCTGTGGAGGGCCTGGCCAAGACGGTGACCACGCCAGACGCCGACCTGGACCTGACGGTCATCAGCAGCCTCTCCTCCCCGACCTTCAGCTCCACAACCCTCAAAGGCACCACAGACCTGGACACACTACTGGGCAAGGTGAGAGACTTTCCACTAACGCTGGTTTGCTTTAGCAATGATAGATCCCCCCCCCATGTGAACCCATGCACTGACAATATGCCTCTGATGATACTTATTGTACGCACCTGTCCTTACAAGTTCTAAACACTGTGCTAACTAGAACAATCTGCTCATGATGGAATTTGTCTTGAAGCACATCTGAGCGTGTGGACTCTACATTAAGGCCTGATTGTACAAGCTGTTTTGGTCTAGTTATAGAAGACATACGTGAATATTCCTTATTTTGGATAGTGCATTTACCTCCGTCTCATTTCTGACAGGACCACGGCGCTCTCCGTGACATTGTCATAAACGCCAACCCAGCACAGCCACCTCTGACCCTGCTGGTGCTCCACAGCCTGCTGTGTCAGCGCTACCGGGTGCTCTCAACTGTCCACGTCCACTCGTCAGTTGCCAGTGTCCCACCGCAGCTCCTGTCCTGTCTCGGTCCGCGGCACGCAGACAGCTATGCCCGCCAGCTGTTCCAGCTGGGCTTCACACTCATATGGAAAGACGGTAAGGCCAAAGTGAGAGAGACTGTATGCGTGTTAGTGGATGGACAGAGGACAAGAGGTGTGGGAAGACTTGAGATGTAGAAATAATATTCTAAGGTGTGCATTACTAAATCATTACTGTACAACTGATTCTTCTGGTAATAGATCAAGGGTAAATATTTGACTATGTTGGTGCCACATAGTCCTGATACACAACAACTATGTTGTTTAATTTAGTCATTTCTTTTGAAAGTGAGTGGGTGTGGCTTGGTTGTTCCATGACTGTCAACCTAATTACAGTTCACCTAGTCACAGTACTCACCATTACAGTAAGAAATGCGCCTTGGCTCCTTTACTGGCATGATTTGAAAACGTGAAGCCTGGAGCAATGTCAGTAATTAAACTGACTTGACAGAGTTTTCCAACATTTTTATGTGACAAATTAAATGGTAAACAGTCAATATTCTTTGATGCAATAAAGGCTTTGTACTGTGAAGTCGTAAATGTCACAAACAACAAAACTGAAATGATAGCTTTTAAAATCACAAAGTCACATTATGTTTAAAAAACATAATCTGGATGTCGTAAATGCTGGTGTCCTCGTTATGTGACAAATTTTCTCCTGTGCCCTATCCCCAGTGCCCAAACTGCAGATGAAGTTCAGCATTCAGAACATGTGTCCGATCGAGGGTGAGGCCAACGTGGCACGCTTCCTCTTCAAGCTGCTGGCTCCCTACCCCGGCGACGCCGCTCTCGCCACTTCAGTGGACAGCTGGGTGGACACGGCGTTCTTCCAGCTGGTAGAGGGCAGTGCCAAGGAGCAGGCTGCTGTCCTGCGGGCCCTCAACTCCGCCCTGGGCCGCAGCCCCTGGCTGGTGGGGCCGGAGTTCTCCCTGGCCGATGTGGCCTGCTACTGCTGCCTGCTGCGAAGTGGCTCTGCCTCGGTGGCTCCCGCTAATGTCCAGCGCTGGCTCAAGTCCTGCGAGAACGTGGGCCACTTTGGCCCCGCCAAGGCACTTCTGCAGTGACCGGGACTGTCCCAGAACCTGTGTCTTACACAAGCAAAGTGAGGGAAAGGCATTAGAGAATTAAAATATCCCAGCCATGTCTGGAAGGCTTTCTAATGCTTCCCTCCTTACTGTATTAGATCACCGAACTGACAAAGACTAAGGTAGAAGCAAGATGGTTGGCGGTTAAAGTAACTTCAGACTATTTGTCTCTGCCATGCTGCTTTATTGTTAAGAGATTCTGGGCTATTTTTTTGCAAGGGAGGAAGCATGAGAGGACTGTAAAGACAAGGGCTTGGTGACAGATTAAATCAAAAGGTACTAACAGATATTGTTGGCCGAACACACACACCTTCCACCCACTTTGTGCCTAACATGATCCTGTTCTAAATCTGTGTGTTAATGTGCGGTGGCGGGTATTACTGGGTGTTTTCAAAAGTAATACTTTGTACCATTTGTTTTCCTGAAGCCATTAAAACTTGTACTTTGGATCAAACTTTGAACCGGGGGCCTGGGCTTTGTTTTCATCAGACTGTTTGATCGCCATAGAAACAGTTTTGCAAAGTGGTAACCAAACAAGTGGCCTTCACCGAAGTGCACCTCTGTGTCCAACAGGTGGCAGGGTTGTCATTAGAAAATACGATTTTAAAGAATTTCCATACATAGTGATTGAATTTTGGTCACCTGTTGATCCTGTAATGACACAGACCGGCACCACTTCCTACCAGACAAAGAGGAAGAAACATTACACTGGTGGTTCTTCAATCACAAATGTCACCTAAGGAAAACCTCCACCTAACTTTCGTGTCTTTCTAATACTGAATGACAACAGTAAGGACGTAAGAGCAAACACAGAGTAAGCTTTAGGAACAGAACCTGGGACATTATTATAGAATGTCTATTCTGAAAATGTGTTGACATTAACTTGGATTTAGTCTGATGGTAGCTCATGGCAGATCTATATATCAGTGCAAATGTTAACCAATAAATTACAAGAAACTGAAGAACTTACAGATACGTTCTCAGTTAGTCACCATTGTATATTTTGGCCAACTAGAGTAGTGAATTTTATTTTTCAACGCCGAATGTAAAAATTAGAAATGAATAATACATTTAAGGAATCCAGTGCTGCGAGATATTAAAAATAATTTTAAATATATAATTTAAATGCATATTCTAAATATTTTTCCTACACGTTCAACAGGAACAATAGAAATAGAAATATGGAAGATTATCAGGGGTGTCATCAAACAGTTTAATTTACGACAGCAATCCTTAAAGCTACAATACCTTCAGTGGGTCGTTTCCCTGAAACCAGTTGTCCAAGCGGTGTCTCTGACGTGTTGCTGAAGAGAATCCCAATACACCGCGGTCTGTCTCGAGGAGAATAGAAAGTGTAATCCTTTGTGATTGCTGCTGGCAAAAAGTCAAACACCATATTTATATATTCAAGTGTGTGTGTGTGTGTGAGTTTGTATATATGGTCATACAGGCAAATAAGGTTGAAAAACGAAGAAAAGAAAAAAAAAGATGCCATGGTTTGTAGGGGGTTGGTTTTTGCATCTTCACAAGTGTCATGTTTTTTCGACAGCTCCGGTCCACATGGCCTGTGTATGTATGTGTGTGTGTGTGTGTGTGAATACTCTGACAGCCTCGGTCTCCAGGCAGCTGTCAGACAAGACCAAAGCTCTTCACTGACATCTGGGTACAAGGCAATGATCACACCCGGGACTCTGCGGCACTGGATTTTTTTTTTTTTTGAGTTTCTCTGTCTTCTTCACACACAGACATGGTTTTCTTTCAAACAGTACTCGCAGTCATGGTTGCACGCAAATAAGGCAGCCGATCCCATTCCATCACCTATGTAATTACTAATTATTTGAGGGGGGGGGGGGCAAACAAAAAAAGTCTCTTTCCTTGTCTCTTTATATATGATATAAAACATACAGACAGGAGATGCATTCTCATTGAGTAGCTGTAGAAAAAACTGACTGAACTGAACTGAGGGACCGAATCACTTCAGTTGAACACTGTGGCTACTTCAAATCACAATGATAGCACACGTTAAAAGATGCTTTTGTCAGTACATTTAGTCCTTGAATGATGTCACCATCCATGATTGTCAATACTGATATTCTCACTAGGCCATTCTGGAGTGAGAGAGAAATACGCTATGCCTATCAAAACAGGTGAGGGGGTAACATTATAAAACACGTCTAAGCTACGTCATCTGAAATTATATATTAACTCTGCGATTGAAGCACAATATGGTTTGTTTCTGCGTCAATACAAAAAGGCTGCGAGAGAGTCCGTCCCCGGCAATGTATTCACTCTGTGGCCAAAGAGCAGACGTTGCTGTTGTATCTCAAAAGCTGAACGCGCTCAAAGTAGTCGTCGGTCAGAAAGTTCCTCTGTGACGTGACCAGGTTGCCTTTCTGACTGAAGAGACGCTGGACGGGGGCCGTGGACGGCAAGGTGGTGTTGTATTTTAGGAAAAGCTGCTTCACTCGGGGGAAGTCCTGCAGGCACTCGAGGCTCTTCCCTGTTCCTTCGAAGTAATTGCGGATCTCCTCCATCACCCCCCGTTCCTGGATGTGCGCGCCGGACTTCACGGGGCCGTAGCTGAAGAAGTCATCCTCCGACTCAATGGTGGACAGATTCCGGCTGGTGTTCGCCTCGGCTACCTGACAGGGGTCCATCTGGGACGCCTCGGTGGCGAGCGCGGAGCACATCTCCTCCCTCTCGGATGCAGCCATCCACCACAGGCGAAACTGAGGAGTCGTCGCTGTCGCAATCTTCGCCTCTGTGCTGGTAAACAGCTCCTGGAACCGCACATCAATGGCCATCACAATGGCGTTGATGACCTCGCTGAAGTACTTTGCTGCGTCCTTCTGCTCGTTCAGCTTGTTCTTCAGACTGAGTATGGTCGGGATGACGAGGCCCAGGTAGCATTTCTGCTCCGCTTGGAAAAGTTCAAGTGCAAAAGCGAGCGGGTGGAACACAGTCACGTATTCCTTCAGGAAGGCCATCTCCTCTGGCTGAATGCGTGGGACCTCCAGGCGGGCACAGAGCTCCGTCAGCTCCCGCTCCGTGAGAGAGACGATCTTCTGCACGGCACAGTACTCCACGTTCCAACGTATGACCGCGGGGACGACGAGGGCCATCTTTCCGATCTCCTCCGCCGCATCCATACCGACCTGGAGATGGTGACATTTGCTCCATAGGACAAACACCTTGGCCATTGTGCTGTAGTGTAGCTGGCACATGGGCCCCTGTGACACCGCCTGCCAAAAGTCCTCGGCGACAATCTGCTCCAGAGTGTGTGATGCGCAGCGCTGCACGGTCGGCAGGAACAGGAGCATGTCCTGCTCGGGCTCGCCCTCGAGCACGGCGCTCACGTTCTCGTAGAACCCAATGTCATCGTCGCTCTCCTGGCCTTCCACCGCAAACTCCTTGAACAAGCTGACGAAGGGGCTGCCGTTGTCCGTGACGGTGGTCTGAACTTTGCTCTCGATGTTGTAGGCCACGTGGATGTCGTGTATTCGCCCGGCAATGGTGTCGTACGTGATCCTGCCCTGCAGCCGCGCGAAGCCCAGAGCGGCAGATTTCCTCTCCAGAGAGTGGCTGTCGATCCAGTGACAGGTCATCCCGAAGAAGCTCCTGCTGTTGGCTGTCCAGATGTCCGCCGTGGTGCACACGTACTGGACGTTGGCGAGTTTTGCCATGAGCTCCTCGCGCATCCGGGAGAAGCCCTGGTCCACCTTTTGGAACAAGGTCACCCTGTCCATGGACTTCAGCCCCTCAGTCAGGCCCGCGATCAGCTTCCTGAAGCCAGGCTGGTCCAGCACATAGAACGACTGGCAATCCTCCACAATGAAGTTGAAGATCAAATCGTCGATCTTTGCCTGGGTCATGCACCTGGAGATGATCTCCGCTTTGAGTTTCTTCAGCTGGCAGTGCCTGCTCTCCTCGCCGTTGCGCTCCTCTTTCTTCCTTCCCCTCTTGGCATCAGGACTGGCCTCGCAGCCCAAGTGTGTCCTCTGAAAGACAAGACGCCAGATGCTTCACGTTACATCATGTTGGCGGTGTGCCATTTGTATGTGCTGACTTTGTATCAGGGCATAAAACTTCAACTGCAATTATATTCAAAGAAAAGAAAAGAAAAGAAAAATCTAAATGACACTCTTATTCTCTTTACAGGAGAGTTGAACATGAGGAGCCTGCAGCGCCACGAGTTGCGGATCAGCTCAGTGTAACGTTATTAATCACGGGGGCTGCGATTCATTCATTGACTCTTTCAAACATTAACCTGACGCTTTCACCAGAGATCGCCACGGTGACAGTTGGCCCCTGCGACTCACGTCTAAGTGCTTCTTTAGGTTTGACGTGGAGGTTTTCGACGTGGACAGCAGATTGACCCTCGGCAGACACAGATTACACTGGACGATGATATTTTTCCCCTGATCTGCCTTGTACGTGAAATGGTGGCGATAACGCCAAGTGTGCATGGCCGATTTGATCTCGCCGCTGGCATCGTGGTGGTCCACATCCATCGTGGACGCCGTCTCCTGCCGCCGGCGACGTCTCGAAATATGATCAAAAGTATCGTAATCCGATTTAGTAATCGCGATTACACGTAAAGTAACGATGGCGGTAGAGAAATCCTCATGGAAAAGGGGGCAGGCCTTTGTTCGGATGTTGCTCGGGTGGACGCACAAGGTGCGGACCCCGTCGTCACTCGCGGCCCGTTAAAATCCATTGGAAAGTGGGAACGCTGGAGCTGTGCGCATGCGCGGTACACACTCGGGCGCTCGCGTTTCTACGTCACAGTCCGTTCCTTGTGATTGTTTTGCTCGCATGCACGGTTCACCCAGACATTTGCTCTTCCTCCGGTGGAGCGGCGAGTTGGCGCCACCTATCGTGGAGCAGAGGAAGGAGAAAAAAAAAACCTTTTTGATTGATGCGTTGCATCAAAATAAGCAATACAAAGAAAAAAAGATCAGAATGTTGTTTAGTGCCAACTAAGTTTTAACATAATGTACAACAATGAATTTTCCTTTGTGTTTTGGTGCATATCAGTTAAGTACCGCAAGTACAAGGGATTCCTATAAAAAACTATAAATGATGATGTAGAAATTCAAGTAAATGTGTATAGAAAATATGAATATATATATATATCAGTATATATATATATCAGTCACAACGAAAGCCTTCAAGTCTGTTTTTATGTTCATTTTCTGAATAAACAAAGTTTGTGTCCGTTGATCTGATTTTAATATGTGAGCATGATTTTGTGGAAAGCAATCATGGTCCTACGCTGTCAGCTATACTTGCATATTCCCAAATTCTGGATTTTTTTTATGTGAGCGAGAAGTTGATGTCATTTTAACAGGTGATTGAACTTTTTTTCCTGGTTTAAAACAAATGTTACACCAAAAAGTTGTAGTATCGCATTATGTGTTAAAATACATTTGGAATCATTTGGATCAGAATTTGACAGAAAACAGGCTGACAGTAACATTTTCTTTTTTCATGAGCCCGAGGCACCTTGCCAGTGGAAGCCATCCAAGTAGCACGCTTCTAAATTGTTCCCCCTGCTGGTTTGAAAATATTCCATCTGGCTCAGGGATGCATCAAGCATGTCTTTGTTCATATTGGCATGCATGCTGTTTTTCTTTTGGTTTTTTTGCATGCGTAATTAACCAATTTGTCAGCTGCATGATTAAAGTCAGAAGGAAGGGAGGGAGGGAGGGAGGAGTTTGTCTGAGTGTGTCTGAGAGATGGAGAAGTTATTCACACGTTTGATTTATGTCTCAAACAAGCATCTGATTTTCAACCCAGATTGTAAATGCACATTAGAAACATCTATCAATCTATCTCTCACTCTGTGTGTGTGTGTGTGTGTGTGTGTGTGTGTGTGTTCGCGCCCTGTGACAGCTGACTCGGGGGGGTTTGATGATATCCATATATTCATATTTCAGCGGAGAGCATCCAAGTGTCTCACACGAGACACCGTTTGTTTGGCTAATTAATCATTGCGCCAAAGAAATCAATGCACGTTTTAAATGCACGACTGATCCAGTTTTGAATTGTAATGTGACAGAGTTGTTGTTTTTTTCCTTTCTTTCTTTAAGAGCACATCCCCTCCATTGGTTAGATTTGGTGAGGGTGGGGTCTCACTCAACAGCCATTGACGTAGCCCTCTTTGGAAATGGCTATTAACCGAGAAGCAGTCAGCTGTGGAGACATAGAAAAGAGTTTTGAGGCAAAGAGGAAGGGGGGCGAACAGAAAAACGAAGAGGTGAGGTGGTTCGAAGTGGTCTGAATTGGTACATTATGTTGGTCCCGTGCTGTCCGGCGCGCTTCAAACCAACGTGGAGCTGGTGGAGTGCACACAACCGGTGTCCTCTCGTGTTCACAGTAGCAACCAGTTGGTTTTGAGCATCAGGTGAGCGTTTGACTCAACATTCCTACGCCGTCTTCTTCTTCTTCTACTTGTGGGCGACACACTCCACTTTTAAACAGATGAGAAGAGAGAGTGGACGGACCTGAACAAGTATGACCAAAGGCTCCGCGCCCTGACGCGCGTCCTGTGCGCGCTGCATGCCGGACCGGTGAGAGTGTGGACTATAGTATGAAGCGTCATGGCTTGGTGTGACCGCGGGGTTCAAACGCTGCTGGCCACCGTGGGGGCTTTCGCCGCCTTCAGCCTGATGACCATCGCCGTCGGCACGGACTACTGGCTCTATTCGCGGGCGTACATCTGCAACGCAACCAACGCAACCACGGACGACGTCCAGTCTCAGCCCAAAACCAAGAAAGGTGATCTCACCCACTCCGGGCTGTGGAGGATCTGCTGTATTGAAGGTGAGTCTATAGCCGGACATTGGATTCCTTTACGCACAAAATTAGGTTATCCTACAGTGCTCTGCGTTAATGAAACATTGAATGCAGAGGTTAAACAATTAGTTGTAGTCTCTTGTTTCTCGGTGCACAGTCACCTGAGCGCACAAACGCACTCCCTTTACGCACACCAGATGCATCCATCAGGACTTAGTTGCACAACAAGAAAACATCAGACACGTGGAGCAACTTTCAAGGGCTATGATAAATGGAAAACGTGTAGACACACGCACTATTCTCACGGCACTGGTTTGCTGAACGCACAGTGTCCCGCTAAACGCTCAGTTCAAGCTGCCTGCCAACTTGCCCAGGCACAGGCAACACACAATAAATACGGCGGAGTTCAGCCTGGATAAGGATGCGATCCTAAGCCGGCGCGTCTGAGCCCATTCACCTTTAAGTCAGGAAATGTGCGCGCCTGTTAGTCTACTTTCATTCATGTCTTCATTGTATCCGATGCTGTTGCTTGGCAACATCCCCTGAAATCGCTATGGAAACATGCCCGGTGATTTAAAAATAGATGACTCCGAGTGCACGTCATGTCCATGCAAATTGGAAATACACATTGCCTTGACATGTAGAACTTGAGGTAAACATCTTTAATCTTTTTGGAAAATGTTTGGAATCATTTTACGCAGTCGATGCTCGAAAATGAGTTGCGTTGGCTGTGACGTCTCATTTCAGAGGCAGACAGACACTCATTCATTGACCAATCTTCCTTCCGGCCACCCCTTGACTCCTCGCTTTAGTTATCGGTGAGTGGGTCTGTGTGCCTGGGTGGGGTTTTTTTCATGGCACAAACGTCCGCCATTACGCAGAAATTCATAGAACATGGTTCACAAACCAAGAAGAGTATTTTACTTTTGTTTTTATCTTGGAGGGCGTTTTGAAAAAGAACTTCAAAACTGACGAAATGTATCTTTAATTTCAGTGCTGGCATCACATATGTGCAATTCTGTATTGCATTGTCTCTGTAAAATACAGATACTCAGAGATAAGTACAGAAATGTACATGCAGCAGGAGGTGTCCACCATGAACAAGCAAATAGTGTTCCAGTGAAGCGCTGAGGACGTGACAGTCAGCCTTATTGACATTTTTTGCAGCAACATTTGAGGTACAGAAATACAATTCAGGTACTTAGAAGATTAATAACGTTTTTTTGTCACATCTTAAGCAACTGAAAAAATATATAATCTAAAATGTCCTGGTTTTTCTTTTAGTTTGTGTAGATACAGTGAGATTTGTTCATTATTTATTCATGAAAATGCACCTGAATCAATTTTGTTTCCCATCCACCCAAAACAGCCACATAATTTCCCCCCAAAAAATATAGACTGCTAGTTTCATAACCTTTGTGAAATCAGTTTTCGTGTCGTGCAAGGTGCTTATGAGTGTGAACACGTTTCCTTTCAAGTTTTCCAGATTCAATGCCACATGTATAGAGAGAGAGAGAGCTGTCGCCAGTGATTAAGCCGTCTGTGGGCTCATCCTTTGGTGTTAGACACGTGAATAAACATCCTGATGTGTCAGGACACTTTCAATTTAATTCAATAGACACGGAGAAAGGACAATACATTACACATGCCAGCCGACTATTATGTCAAGCGTGATCTCCCATCAGAAAAAAAATGTTTAAAAGTAAATGAGGCTTAATGAGAGCAGAGACTGAAGCAATGTTGATGAGGCTGGGGACAAAAGACTGGCTCGGTGCGACGAGACTTGTTTATGAAAGCATAATTTGCGCAAACAAAGGCCCAGCTTATCGTATCATTGCCTCCGGTGTTAATAGTTTCACTTCTGTGCCTCTGCTTGAAGCTGCAAGCTGCTGGACGGTGGCTCTGTTGTCATGGAGACTCATAAGTATAGAGGAAAAGACAAGAAAGGAAGCCCCCCCCTCTCTCCACACACACACACACACACACACACACACACACCCTCTGATCATAATGAGAAAAACACTTTGACGGGGATTTCTCTGTGTGTATCACAGCTACTGGGGAAAACATCACCACATTTGGCCGAACAGATTGCGACAAGTCTTTCTCTCAGCGACAACACGTATTGTTGTAACACACATAGCAGCCGCTCTAAACTGTCCAGCGCCCCGTCTCTTCCCGCAGCCACATAATGAATGTGCTTCAGTGTTTCTTTGTCGCTCCGGCCCTCAACAAGCGTTCCCTCTCCCTCAGCAGGCGTGCTTGACATTTATGGAGCAGGTAGGATGGGATATATTGAATGAGGCGACATTACAGTGATGTCAGCTCCACCAACATCACTTATGGAGTCCTTTCCATTTCTCAAGTGCTGTTTTGATTTTGTTCCCCTCTGTTTTCTCACACGGATATGTCGAGGCCAGGCCCCTGAGTGCACGGGTGCGCACCCAATCCGCATTAGACACAGCAGTAAATCCGAGGTTGTTGCTTTTGTGTTTATTCTAATATAATGAATAATCCAATTAGCAGGTACATGTTTACAGTAAACATCTCAGTGGATGTGTGTTGTAAGGTGGTATTAGGTTAGATGAGATGGGGGGGGGAGGGGGCACCTTTCTGTTCCAATCATGCCCCACAAGTCTGTAATTAAAATGCAACAACTGAGAAACAATGCACGGGCACCTATTAACCAGCAGGACACAAACTTCCACCTCAGTCACTTCCGTTCCCTCCTCCGCTTGATGTGTCACTCTCTCTCTATTCATCCATTTTAAATTCAACTCCTTCGTCCTGATCATTCTTTTATCTGCCTCATCACAGTTTTCTCTTCTGCTGTTCTGCTTTTTAAAATTTCTCTCCCCAAAAATGAATTATTATTAGCAAAAAGGCTGGAGACTGGGGGAAACAGCGATCCTCTCTCAGTTCAAAAGTTATAACAGCATATACAGTAAATGATGGATTGTTGTAAGAAAGGTATATTTTTGGGAAAAGTTTATATATGTCTGTGTTTGTGTGTACATACACAGGTTAAACCGTATATGTCTGTTCAAAGACAATACTAGCCTTTAATAACAGGTCAATATAGTATGTAATAGAGCCCCTATTGACTGAGGTGCTAAAGATCTTTCATTTTAATCCAAGCTCGAACCAGAAAATCTTCAGCGTGTTGACAATCTATTACAAAGTAAATGTACATCTTTATAAGGAAATGACAATACATACTTTACCAGGCTTCACAACAGACTACATTTGGCAAATCTCAACAATGCGGCTCCACATTTAGAGTTAAATTCCAGGCTGGTGACAATTTAATTAGCCGACCGTCAGTCATATCAACACCGAATCGCTGATGTCTTCACCAAATTGCTTTTCTTTTATCCTCACTTGGACTGAAATAAAGGAAGGGTTTGTTTGATTGCTCTGATGCTTTTATATTCTGTTCTGGCATCCCCCCATTTCCAAAGTAATAACTGTATGTGTTGCTGTGTCTGTGTGAGTTGTGCGTGCATGTCCCCATTTGATATCAAGTCCCAGTAACAGTCTGTTTACAGCTTTATAAAACCTAATAATCCCACCTGCTGTAAACCACGGAGCGCTCTTCCCTGTCAGTGGTCACACTTTGAGGATAGGAAGGGGGGAGCAGCAGAACACGGTGTTGCTACAACTAATTGCTGAAGATCTGTTATGTGTGGCATTGCCGATGCTATATCACTGACTGGAGGCAATGCAGTTCAAGTGAAATGCAATACTGAAATCACTTTTGATTGGTTTATTCATCAATCTATTTGCAGAGCTACTGCTGTGTGAAAATGAGGTACTGGAGGCATGTGTCACACGGAGCTCGTTGTCATGATATACTGTACTCCTGGAAACACCAGAGTGAACAATCGTTGGATTCAACGAGACAAAGCTATTGGTGTATTCCACCGAGGCCGCTCCCTTGGGCTAATTCAAAATAATGACGATGTGCATCATCCTACGGTGACACCGCTGCTGTGACAGCTGCTCCCAATACAATCTCTGTGTATATTTGTGCATGTGTCCATCTGTGTTTGCAGTCGTGTACTGTTAAGTGGTGACAGACCTGTTAAAAGGGAAGGGGGGTTTGCCGGGGAAGTGCCATCTCTTATTTGGTGGGCACCAAAATACAATGAAAATGTCAAAAGCATCCTTGGAGATTCTTTTATGTAAATGAGCTTATTAAAGACTAACAGCGGTTGCCATGGTGAAGAAGATGCTCAGCATGGGGCTTTGCAACTCCAGTCAGGCCCATTTCCTGTATAATGTGTTAACAGTGTAAGGTTAATTCACCATGTCACAACACATTCATCTTGGAACAATCCCCCAAATTGGCTCATAAATGCACTCCTATCATCTTTGTTTTCACCCACACATATAAGCTGTGTGTGTGTCTGTCTGGCCAAGCCCCTGCCTCGACTTTAACAACTGCCCTCAAACCTTCATTGAACTCTACATTTTACCCCTTAAACACTCCAGTATCTGTGTCCCATCCCCATCATTCCTCTGCTCTGTGTTGTTTCATTTCCCTGCACCTTCAGTCCTTGTCCCCGCCTCCTTCCTCCTCCTTCCCTCCAAGCTAGTCAGTATTCAGACCTTATTTCATTTCATGAAGAGTCCATCTGACCGCGCACACACACTATAGAAAGACATTGTGATGATAACTGTCGCTCATAAATCACAAGCCTTGAGGCCTGGGCTCATAATCAGATTACAAATCAGTTATCAGTTGCAATATTGTCTTCTGTTTCTTCCATTCTCTGTCTCACACACTCTCTCACACACTCACACACACACACACGCACGCACGCACGCACACACGCACACAAAAAAGAAGTGTATAAGCAGTTTGATATTACCTACCGCCACATACCGATTACAAAAATCCACTTGCAAAATCAGCTGCAAGCAAGCCGTGGTGTTTACACAGCAATTAGCAGGATAGCAAGGTGTCTGTATTTCTGTTACCGTCGCTGTTTTCTATCTAACCATGTTAGCCAGATGTGTGTGTGTGCGTGGTTTTCTTTTCTTTTTTCTTACCAGGAACAAAGTCTCACATCGCTGCTTAAAATAGTTCATAGCCCTTTTTTCCCATCAGTGACTAGACACAGAAACTTGTCCTCCATGTCCTCCGTCTGATTTGACGCTAATTAATTTGATGTCCCTTATAAAGCAGCAGACCTAGTTAACGGAAGTGAGCGTGGCCTTCAAAGCTGTGTCGCTCACCCATGGACGCCTGGGAAATGGAGTCGACAGGTGTGTGTCTCTCACTGTTGCCATAGTCAGTTAATGGGAATTTTGACATTTATACAGTGGTTGGTTGGTCAGCTCTAATCTCTGCTGCCTTTTAGGGCCATCTGGGATAAAAGGGGGTCTTTGTATTTTTGATTGTGCCGTCAAAATAATGTAACTAGGCTGAACAGATCTGCTTTGGATTTCTTTCCATGCTGCATTCCTGCACTTGAGGCTCAAGAGATACTTTCAAAAGCAAAAACACAAACGAGTAAGGAAAGGCCTAGCTGCTCGGGCAAATCTGCTCTCAAGTAATCTGCATTTGTTTATTTGTCTGGGTAAGAAGCTCTTTACCTTTGTAGTCACCAAGCGTTACCTCCAAGGCCAAGGAGCGTCATGAATTAATAGTTTATGGGTTTGCAGGCTGGATGAGAAAATGTGCTGGTAGGTCACAAGTTCAATCACATAAGCTGCTTTCAGACATGCACTTAAGTATGTGAGAACGCAAATTTCCGCAAATGTTGCTCCGGACATTTTCCAGAACTCCTCTTGTCAGCCCCCTAGTAACATTTCTGGAAAATGTCAGACTGAGCACAGAGAATACCACAGTGGAATTATCCTCATGTCCTGCCTCCTGCATGATCTACCCAGATGTCACAAAATGCTCCAGACATTTTGCTGACGGTGTGAATGCGTTTGACTCGGACAATCTCCTGCTGCGTTCGTCACAGGTGAAAGGCAAATTCAGAAAAATGTCTGGACCCAGTTTTGCAGAAATTCTATAGAGTTCATGTCTGAAAACAGCTTATGTCATATAGAGACAAACAACCCACCACGTTTTCATTCACACCAACTGGAAATGTAGAGTCTTCTGTTGACCTAAGCGGGGTGTGTTTGGACTTAGGGAGGACGCCGGGTTATGTGCTGTGCCAGAACCGATTGCTTGACAGATGGAGCAGCAGTAACTGAGGCTGGTAGGGTTTAGCAAATGGCCAATCGCTTTCCCTACTCTGGGATGTAGGCAAACACACACACACACAAACGTTGATATGCTTGTGTAAAAATATGCAAATGAAGACAGCCCAGCCCACCTTTAATACCGTGGGTGTTGTTTGCAGAATGATCAGGTGGTGAGGGTGACCTCAGCCCAAATGGTGAATGAATGAAAGAGCTCCCAGCATTACCACTACTGCACTGAGTACATCAATTAAACCCACCTCCAACCTCTTTCTCCCGAGACAAGGTGTTGTTTATACCCCTGCTCGATTGCTGTTACAGGCGGCTCCATTTTCTACGGGCTTTAACCTCTCTCACTCTCACCCTCCAATCCACTATCCTGTTCTCACTCACCTCGGCATTAAATATTCCAGCACACAGTCTTTTGTTGCTCAGATAGGCTGCTTGTGTCGGCCATTTGTGCGAGCCTGATTTGGACACGGGCCACGACCATTCAATTCCCCGCTGGCAGTGCAATCTTAATCACACGACCACATCACGAGCGCATACGCGCTGTTCCTCGAAACGCCAGCTACCTCTCCTCACACTGATGTTCCCTCTTCAAATGTGTGTGCAGTGAGCTGTGAACTTCAGTTTGCCATGTTTCACGGTCGACAATAGTTTAAGTCAAAGGTCATATGTATGGATCCAGTTTAAAATATCAATTTTTGAGGAGGAGATTCAATTTAACCCTGAAATAAAAGTGAAAATGGTTTTAGAGTCGAGCGCTTATTAGAAATCTTCGATAGGGTTGTCACTCTGCTCTTAAACTGTATGAATAGCACCTAATAGTGTTACTCATTGCGAACAGCAGACAAAAACAATGCCCAGTGACATTGATGAGGTTGTTAGTTCCTTTTTATATCCTGCTTCTCCTGTTGCCTTTTCTTCACATTGAGGGAGCACGCAGAAGACAAGAAAAATAAGAAGATTGCATCTGAGAAGCAACTTCGCACCCCATCCTCCTTTATCTGAGACAAGTGCACGGCGCCGTCTTACTCCAGTGGAGACAGTTTGACAAAAGCAGGTCACTGGGTAGATGAGCAACTGTGGTGCTGACTGCGAATTTATCAGACTCCGGCTGAAACCAACCAGAGTCCGATAAATTCGCAGCCAGAGTATGAGCCCAAGCAGCGAATAAATCCAGCTTGCTTCAAAAGGCGATTCATTCATATGTTCTCAGTCTTATGTTTTTGTCTGAACAGTTTTCATCCCCAAGTACAGACGGTATATACATTAGACGGTAGTTCATATTTCATGTGGAGGCTCTGTCTTTCTGTCTTTTTGTCCTTCAGGTATCAATCAAGGCAGCTGTTACCGAATCAACCATTTCCCTGACGACAATGACTATGACACAGACAGCTCCGAATACCTGCTGCGTAAGTGCTCCTCGTCCTCTCATTGTGAAATCTGTTCCTTATTTGCTAATCAAACAGTTCCGACCCTCCAATTAGTAACTTAACACTGTGTGTGTGTGTGTGCTCAAGAAGAGGCTCATTTTCTAGACTTTCGAAGTATTGAAAAATACTGTTCGATTTGACGTGCAAAAAATTACTTTGAATGAATCTAATACAGAGCAGCAGTTCACTTAAATGGTATTATGTGTGTATTATCACATTATGAGCTGTGCTCTATGGTGGCCTTGAAGTAAAAATCACGAATGGGAAAACATAACTACAAATAGGAAAACACAATGACAATTTTAATTCACTGTCGGGTCGTCTTACCTGTCTTTGTGTTGTCCGATTTGCCGTCCTGTGTTGCACTTCAGGGACACCGCAGTGCTCACTACAAGAAACAATTCAAAGTTTTCTTTCACTGGAAATGGGATAAGAATGGCCGGGCTTACACTTGAATTAAATCATTAGTTATTAGATTAAAATGGGATCAGCAAGGGATTTCCATTTAGAGCACAGCCCACTCAGTGTCTGCCCAATGAGAGGAAAAGAAGACTTTAGACTTTAGTCCTAACTCAGTCCGTTAGGAAGACTAAATAAAAGGAGGGCTTAATAAAAGACTTTACAGCTGAGTAAACTCATCAATCCTGGGAAACTTGTAACATGGCAAAGTCATTCATTTCTGGGGAGGTGATAATCAGTGAGCGCTCTTGTTACATCCCACAGCTGACTAGCCAAGCTTTTTCACTACACGACCCCAACGTATAAATGGTAATGGAGTTTCTCTAAAATGGATGGAGAAGAGGTGGAACTGGATAGATGAGGGCAATGTGGGGTATTGACAATTCAAATCGTTTAAAAATGTCTTTCTTTTTAAAAACGCTGTTGTTAAAAGAATTGCCAAATCCCACTCCCCAATTTGCCTGTTATTAACAAATTTATTGTTGTACGTTGATATGAGTGAAAGCCTTAATTATTGATTGATAGATGGATGTATTCATTTTGTGTTCAAGTTTTGCTAACTAGCCTCTTTATTTTGAAATCATATATGGGTTAATGAACCGTGTTGAAACCATTTACAGTGGCTTAGTCGATGATCTCTTTGTCTCCGCAGGTATAGTGCGTGCCTCCAGTGTGTTCCCCATCCTCAGCACCATCCTGTTGATGCTGGGAGGTCTGTGTGTCGGGATGGGCCGAGTCTACAACAAGACAAACAATGTCCTCCTCAGCGCGGGCATTCTCTTCGTGGCTTCAGGTGAGCTGGAGGATTACGTACACGGCCAGCCGAGCTCCCGGCAATGAGCTGCCTTGTGAGGAGCCGGGGTTGGGGTTTTTTTTGATAATGAACAAAGGCATCTTGATGTAGCACCTGTGGTCACATATCACAATTCATCAGTGGTGCAATCATAACGACGAACTTCAGCACCCAGTGAAGGTCAGGACCTCCATTCATCAAACACCTCGCACACAAGTGATGCGGACGTCATTAAGGGTGTAATCATTGGATAGTGATAGTGTTAGTACAGCCGTTTCATTGTCACTGATAAACTCATGGATGATTGACGATTCTTGGATCTTTCTTTATGCTTTTCCTGTACACTGTTTAATAAACGCCCCCTCCCCAACCATGTCTTTTTTTTTTTGCTCATTACTTTCAGGTCTGAGCAACATTATCGGCATCATCGTCTACATCTCCAGCAATGCAGGAGACCCCAGTGACAAACGTGACGATGACAGGAAGTACACTTACTCCTACGGCTGGTCCTTCTACTTTGGCGCCCTCTCCTTCATCGTGGCCGAAGCAGTGGCCGTCCTAGCCATCAACATCTACATTGAGAAAAACAAGGAGGTTCGCTGGAAGGCGCGGCGCGATTTCATCCGTTCACTCTCGTCCTCTTCACCTTACTCAAGGATACCAAGCTTCCGCTACCGCAGGCGGACGTCGCGCGCCAGCTCTCATTCTACGGAGGCATCCCGAGAGAATTCACCGGCGGGCGGTCTGAAGGGGGCGCCATCTTCCGGTGGTCCACTGGGCGAGCTGTCCATGTATGCCCTGGCGAGGGACAGTGTGACGGACAACACATACAGCCCCGAACACGAGGCGTCCGCTGACTTCCTCCAGGTCCATAATTGTTTTCCCAACGATTTAAAGGACGGGGTGAACCGCAGGACCACACCGGTGTGAGGGGGCACGTTGCCAAGCTCGAGGTTCATCTGGAGGAGGATGAACAGGAAATTATTAAAAAGTCAGTGGGCTGACCTGCTCGAGTGCTTGCGATAGCCTGCCATCTTTGTGGCAGAGTTTTCAGAGGCTGTCCTTCTGGAATAAGACCGGAGGGAGACGAGAGGACGGTCAGCTGGATGGAGGATGAGCCGATTGAGAGAACTTGATTATTTACCTGCCGTTAGAGACGATCAAACCAGAATAGAGTTGCCATTGTCTGTGCTGTACCCAGTGTGAATTTGTGTTATCTTTCAACTGTGTCAAAATGTGTAGATTAACAGTGTGTGGATCATGACCATTGTTTATGTAATCATTTGTGTAATGGTCACTACACATTGTAGGCAAATTTGAGGAAACAAAGCATTGAGCTGTGCCAGTCAGCTGTATTCTACCTGTAAATTATCTAACAAGGTGCTAAATAGAGTCTCCTCTGCAACTTGACAGTGTTTAATTTGTGTGTGTAGTTAAGAGTGTGGACCTCTCTCCAAAGTTTCCACATGATCAGTTTGGTCCAGCCTTATACTCATGGGTATGAAAGGAGCACCAGGGGCTCTCCCTGCACTATCCTTTAGGATAATATATGGCCTTTTAAACAAACTCAAATTAAATAAAGCATCTTAGTTTCACATTTTAGAAGTCACTGTCTCTACAAATTGTTTGGCTTGCTGACTCGTAGCATACTGAATGTTTAGTATTCTAGCAAAAAAAGTGCACCTAGTCCTCCAAATGTAACGGAAGGTTTTGTCTCCCCCGTCTGCCTCTTCCTTAATCCTATTCTTCTCCGACATATGTAGGTGGAACACATTTTTATTCACTTTCATATCAGTCTGCCGTCCTTCCATCACAACCCCTTGATGGATGTGACATTGTGTATGTGCCTGTCACAAGAGAGGAGCCGCTGACAAAAAGGGGGAGGGGGGTCCCCCCAGAACTGTGAAAATGGCACAGCTCAGGACTAACTCTAGATCTGAATGGAGCCCCCAGTCTCCAGAGTGTTGAATGGACAAAGATCAGAGTCAGGCGAACAAAGTATGTACGTCTGTCAGACTGCCTGTGAATCCATCCTGCTGCCTTCCCCTGCTCCCATGTCAAGAAGAGGCCCCAGACAGAGGCAGAGGGAGCACGTCTGCGACCGAGTCCCTGAAGGATTTGGCTCCAATGACAAGATGCGCGTGTCTCCTGTCATCCTGCATGTCCATCTCTGCTCTGTCTTTTAGTTCTCTCAGGAAATACTGTGTTGTTGTGGCAGGTTGAAACACTTTTGAGGTCCTCTCCTCTGTTTGTGGCAGTGCCGGGAAATGGACCAGTGACAAAGAGAAACCTGGAGAAAATTACTTGAGAAAAAAAAAAATGCCATTACTGTATTTAGAAAATGCTGTGAGTGTTTGCTTGAGCTTGTTCCAAGAACCAGGGTGGGTTTTAGCTGAGGGCTATTCAGTTGGTTTTTGGTTTGGAAAGCGCGCTCACTCAAATACACAAATAGTATTTGATTGTATTTTGTGTGTTTGATATTCCATTAGAGATACCACTTCATATATTAGACTAGGCTCATGTAAGAGAAAGCCGTGTGAGTGTAAACCTTACACCTTTATATTACAGTGTGGGGAAAAAAACCAAAATGTGTTTGTTTGTAGTGGTAAAGCTGTAAAGTTGTATATGAAAATACAATAAAAATATTTTAAAAAGACGAGAAAAAAAACTGAATGTGAAAAGACATTAACAGAGGCTTCAAAGCATTATTTTACTTAACGTCCTAATAATAAACATAATGCCTTGATGCAATCTGGAATGGGTCATAACATTTCAATTCACCATTTTATATTCAGGTAAACACACTGATTTTGCAGTTATTAGTTAAACAGTAAATCTAACTATTGAATATTCTCTTTTGTAAGATAGTACAGTTAATACAGTTAGGAGAAGAAACTATATTTTCTATTCCATGTGTATAAGGCAGCTGTACTTTACTGTATGTGCTCTTGTTGATTAATGGCTTACTATTGTTGAGAAATAAGCAAAGACAATTTTTTTTAAAGAATAATACACAAATACACATTGGAGTGCACATTTCAGAGGGGAAATTGAAAATTGTATGAGTTGCATAATAAAAAAATCACAGGGAAAGAAAATGATGCACTTATGTTTCATAAAGACATTAAATTTCTTGTCCTAAATACAGTATGTTTTAACCTCAAAATTATTGAATATACTGTATATATCACTATTGAAGGTACTTTCTTTGTTTTTTAGTACATTGCCTTATATATGTCTTGCTTTTATTGCTTTTTAATTTTTTTCATTATTACAACACTAAACTGAACATAGACAAATAAACTAAATCAGGTTTTTATTGTTGTGCTTTAGTAGGTATATTCTTTTTCCTTTTTTTTTTACAAAAGCAACTGGCTACATCCATGTGAGCGGCTCTGTATAACTGTTGTGCTGTGAAATAACCAAAATGTTCGCAGTGACAATGTCAGCATGCTCACATTTGCTACTTAAACAATTACAATTGACAATTTATAAAATAATTTTGAGATATTTCAGTCTAAAAAGAGGCTGAATGGATCGAATGACAGAATGACATTGCAATTCCAAGGGGCGGTGCTGCTACCTTAGCTAAAAATCCACTGATATATAGTAATTGTGCTAAATAGGATTTATGCAAAAAAATTACAGCCATAAGCATCCATCTCAATGGGGCTTGTTTTCCATTGAGGACAATGATTTCAGTTCTTCAGACCTCTGCGGCTGACATCCGAGTCCTTCTTTGTTTCAGTTGCGTAAGAATCACTCTCATCTTTAAATGGGCTACGTCGGAGTCTCTGCACTGTTTTGCGAAGAAATAAATCATAAGGTCAACGTCGTGCTAATAGCAGCGCATTTGGATCAAAATGTTAAAAAGCCGTCACTCTGGCTCAGAGAGTCCTGACAAAATTAAGCTCTTTGATTTTCTTGTCTTTTTTTAATCTCAACAGTCACACTGCTGATTCAATCAGTGGGCACAGTGAACCTGTCCTTTCTCAGTGGGTGTGAATCATATTAACTACAGATTGAAGCAAAAAAGAGATGGTGGGCAGAGAAATCAGGCTGTGGGTTAATGTCTTTCCGCCACATTTTGTTTTTGCTCGTCAAAGCAGATGGATGCTTTAACGCATACTGTCCTTGTGCTGTAATTACTTAGAGTATTCAGTAATTCACGTGGAACCTGCAATCAGTAATATTTATCGTGAGGTATGGTTTGCCCCATATAAAATAGAAAAAATAAAACTACATTACCCTGTCTGCTATGTGTAATTACACTGGTGAGATTTCATTTGAGGAATCAGAGCCGTTTATCTAGCTGGGGAAATTATTTTTCAATTGTAATATCTGATGTTGCAGTACCATAGCTACATCAGCCCCTCGTAACTCCCGCCTAATTTCATTTTCTTTCAATCTGTGCTCATCAACTCGCAATTCACTGTCCCACATCACCCGACGTCTGCTGCATGTAGGTCTACGGTCAAAGCTTTTGCTAGAGCAGGTCCAACGAGCAAGGACGGGCGCCACCGAGGGGAACACGTATGATAACAGATCCCGTTGTTTTATAGAGAAATATCAACGTGACCCTCATTGGAAAGGCCTCGGGGCATGGGTAATCTAATTTAGCTTGAGTGATGTTGCCTGTCATTAGCAAGTGAACACAGGCAGGCCTCTGAAGGCTACGCAATCTATTCTACTATGGGTAAAATTAGCCACTAATTAAGGTTGTTTTTCATTCTGGGATAAAAATTCTAACAGGGAAGCTGGCAGATGTAATTGAAGTTAACCACTGCTGAGTTTGGACGTGTCAATCCTGATCTCAGCAGAAAGTGATGTTGTCTGTGTAAGTCACTGCACTGTGATATTTCTGGTGATGTTGATAACAATCCAGTGAGCGGCACTCATGCCTACCTTGCCAGGTGCCATCATCCGTTTCCAGCGTTTCCCCTCACTGCTTGGTTGACACGAGGCGATCCCTCCAGCGTGACAGCGCTTTGCTGCGTCGATGGCGCATCTCTTCTGTCGCCCACACTGCTGGCTGTTGCTTGGAGACTTTGCAGCGCCGAGTGTAGCCGGGTCTCTCTACGGTCTCCGGGGAACCGTGGAGCAAATGAAGCAGGTCAAAGGGTCACCCGGTAAGACAGGCTGTATTATTACACACTTAAGAGACAAGCGGTCGCTCTCACAGCCACAGCGAGGGATTCGTCCTCCGGGAGAAAACACAGTTTTGCTGCGAACGCATCCAGGTGGAACGTGATAATGAACACAACTGTCTCTCATCTCCTCTCGCAACCCCCACTCTGAGGTTTCTGGGGTTTTTTTAAGATAGTGAGTGAGATGATTTATGTCAGAAGAACAATTTTCTGGTTCAGTTAGGTACTTGTGGTGTCTGAAGAAAGCAATTTGGTTCTCTCACATTACATTCATTTACTACAAAGTGAGAGACTTCAGACTCAGTATGGGGTTTCTGTCCAGCTCTCTTTTTTTCCCACACAGACGTGAACACTTATTTTGTATAACTAGTGAACAAGTGACTCTCTTGCTTCTCTCTCTCTTACAGTCATGCACAAACACACAAAAACAGGCATCGTATCTTACATTCTCTTGAAGCACTTTCCCTTCACTACTTCCTCTTAATGTCGTGCCATTTAATGTGTTAAAAAGCAAGAGAGGTATGTGAGCGTTGTCAGTGCTGAAATGGGCCAAAGTCCTGTCTAAAGTGGGGCACAGTGGTTTATAAAAAGCATGTCCATTTACTGAAGCATTTTCTTAGGGAAAAGGCTGATTATGCCTCTGAGATGTAGCATTACAGTTTTTTTATAGTGTATTTTTTTGGGGCCTGTTTGCCTTCATTCGACAGAGAGAGTGAAGGAGAGTCAGGAGACGGGGAGGGAAAAATAGAGGAATGAAAGTAAATAGTCTTGTCATACTGCAGTCCTGCTGCTCAAAGCATATGCACCAATGTGGTATGAGCGCTCTAACTATGTATTTCTCTAGTGAAAGCCTCAACAGCATCCCAGTGCAGGATCAGAATATCATCTCAATATAGAAATAAAATTAAAAGATGTTTGTTACAAAAGGAAAGGACATAGCAGTAACCTTCCATGTGCAGCATGCAGTATACTACAGCCACGACTAACTAGGAGTTAGTGAAGTTTAAGATGATACATATTCAAGAACATATTTAAAATGTAGAAACCGACTAAAACTCATGGTCCTATTTCAACGTCCTTTTTTCTGTCTTTCCAAATCTGGATCAGCTGCTGGTATCAGGTGGGACCCTAGTCTCAAACCGTGACTGCTGATTGGCCAAGTATGTAGATCAGCTCATTCAGACGACAACTAATAAAGGAGATATCCCCCCCAGGAGTCCCCTAGCACACAGAGACAACTGAGCTTCAAACGGATCAGACTGAAAGAGAATATGAGAGATATGTGACCCAGAGTGTTCCATGCAAATGATGGATTGATAACATCAGTATTTCAGAATGCTGAAGGGGACAGTCATATCTTGCCTTGAGTTTTTAAACATCGTCCTTGATGGTGTAGAAGTGCAAAACTGGAAAGCTCACAGCCAATACACGATGTAAACTTGAAATGAAAGCATCTGATCGTGTCCCGACTCTGGTCAGTGGTCGAGTGATAGATGTAATAAGTGTAAGCACTTCCCGGTACATCTTCGTCTCCAAGCTGAATGGCCCAAGCTCGCCAAAGGCAACTAGGGAGGGAGAGGAAGAGCGGAGAGGAGGTAGAAACTAGGGCACGGTTATCTGGCCCCTTTTTTTTTTACCAACCACCAGGCACCAGGCAGAGAAAGAGAAGAAAAGAGCGGCAGACAGGAGAACAGGAGAGACGTACTGTAGTGAAGCTTCAGACAAGACAGGTGGAACCTCTGGATTCAACATCTGGCATCGAGGACCGGAAGAAAAACAAGACAGAGGCAACCTTGACTGTCTTTACGATCACACGCGCAATCTTTTCACATTCACACAAGCATTTCACTTCATCGTGTATCACACACACGTGCAAACGCAGGCGTGCACACACACCCGCAACTGTGCGTGCGCGCACACACACAGACACAGACACACACACACACGTTGGGCAGCAACATGTTTGAGGAGCAGGCAACCAAGGTCAAGATCACGTCTGTGGTGATTTTGGTGGGCATGTCATCGATGCTGGCGGCGGTGGTGACCGACCACTGGGCCGTGCTCAGCCCACGCGTGGAAAAGCTCAACGCCACCTGCGAGGCCGCCCACTTTGGCCTCTGGAGGCTCTGCAAGAAGATCATCTTCATTGTTGACGAGGACCCCCAGGGCAAAGGCTGCGGCCCCATCAGCTTACCTGGAGGTATGGAGCTTGGCAAAATGCATGGGCTAAACATCTGTCAGAAAAAGTAAATGTTGTGTAGCAGCTGCAGACAGACAGCTCCTCTGGCTTGAAACAATCCTGAATGTACAGTCACATTGAGGAGTTTTTCTTCTTTTCTTATAATGGTGGAAAGGACTTGAACCTCGAATATTTATGCTGCAACATATATTGCTATATATATATATATATATATATATATATATATATATATATATATATATATATATATATATATATATATACTATTTATTTGATTCATGTATCCATGAAAAAATAGCAGAAACAGACTTAAAAGCTGAATATGGTTTGTCTGCTATCAGCTATCTATTCTCCTTTCACAGTTACAATACTCGGATTTGACCTATGTGGGCTTCATCTCTACCCTGCAGAGTTTTCAAGCACCCTTGTATGTGCACCAGAAACAATCAAAGCAAACTGCAGATAATTTGTCCTTGAGACATGAACAGTTTCCGTGTCAATGTCAGTATGCAACAGCAGTTTTGGTCAGCCTTTCCCTCCACTCATGCTCTCCCTCCCGCTCTACTGTCTGTTTGTCTTCTCACTGAACCGTCATTATCTTCAAGTTAGGAAGTCTCTGAACACACTGCCAATAAAGCACACTCGAACAGCTAAAGTCGAGTGCATAATGGAAGCGCACTGTTTATACTTCACATTTAACGTGACAAGAAAAATTGCAAGTCTATTCTCTCTGGGCTGACGGACTGCAAGATGAGAAGAAAATAATTCACTTAATTCAAGCAGTGTTTTCTGATGCCACTTTCAAACCCTGGCTTGAAAAATGTTTAAATGCACCATTTTGTGGCAAAACTCAAACTTAATTACAAGCTATAAAAAAAACAGTACACACGCAAGACAGTTATGGAAGCTCTCTCCTTTTCTTTTAAAAAATTTGCATACAGCAGGCAATTAAAAAAGTCAAAAGCATTCGGTCTTGCTTTTAAACGTCTACTTCTCCAAATTAGTCTTGTGGCTTTAATTACGAGCTCTGCTCGGAGAGAGGCAGCCGTCAGCTGAACAGTGTCTCCTTGGCCACTGGCTGTGAGTGCATGCCTTGCAGCCGAACAGAGAGATTTTCACTCTGACTATCATTGCCTTAGCCTCCGGCTCTGGCACCTCAGGATCAGTACAAGCCTTAATGAAGTGTGGCTTCCCATTCCGGCTCCTGAGTTAGAGTACACCTGGGAGACTCAGGGGGGATGAAGGGGATTGGGAGAAGAAAGCTGAAGTGTAGATGGGTGGATAGAGGAAGGGGTGCCTCTGTTGAAAAGGGGGAGCACACTTGCAGTGTCCAAAGAGGTTGAAGACCGGTGACACTCTACTACGTTTTCAGACATGAATTGAGACGTGAGTTTGCCCCTTCACAATGAAGAACGCAGCAGGCGATTGTCCGAGTCAGATGCGTTCACACCAACCAGGGAATTTCCGCAACATTCCGGGTAGTGCTTGTCGGACGCAGGACATAATGAAAAATGCTCACTCTGACATTTTCCAGAATTTCTACTAGGGGGCAAGCAGGAAAAGTTCAGGAGCAACATTTGCAGACATTTGCGTTCTCACATACAGCTCCTTTGGAAAATTGTAGCAACAACTGTAACTTCAGTGAATGTCTGAAAGCAGCTATAGAGAGAGAATTTTTTCCCCACTCATGGGCAAGTCAATCATCCGTGGAATGACAGAAGGGCACATTGCAGCTGACAGACACAACTCCAACATAATGATTGATCCAGTTACAATCTCCGCAATCTGACAGCAGCAGCAAAACAGCGTGCAAACCTCTGTGCAGAATACAAGCTGCTTTCCCCGACACTCAACACGTCCTGACATGAACAGAGATGAACAGAGAGAAACCATCCGACAGACTGAACTTGTCAGCAGCTCGTCTTGTGGTGTGGCAAGTTGGGGAGTTGGGCTCAGTGTACGGGGCTCCACCCAACTGAAGTCTGCTGCTGCCTGTAAACCGCAGGGCAAGAAATGTCAGCTGTTTCGCTGGAGACCCCTAAATTCCCACAACCACAATGGCGCCTTCACATTTGGATTATGAGAGAAAATGAGTCACTCTCATTACCTGAAAGGGCCTAGGGATTTGGCATGTGGCTGTGTTTGCTCCCACGCCAGGACTAATCATTTTGGTTATAGAAGCCGATCATTTCGCCTTTCGTGCCCCTGCTATCGTACCTGACCTCCTAACGGCTCTCAACTCCTTCCACACCATGTGATGTGGACGTGGCATTGTGGTGCAGGTTGGTCGGCTTCCTTTCTGCTCTCTTAAAGCGAGGTTCACTGACCACGCCAGGTGAAGCCAAGGCTCGTGGGGGAAACTAATCAGTTTGCTGATTGTCCTCCAGCAGCCAAGGGAAGACATTTAAAGGCTTTTCTCTTCATGACAGGTGCTTTCTCTGCTGATACCCCACTGGTCAATCTTCCAGGTCGGTGAGTGGACGATAGAGAAATACAGCCACTCTCTGACCTCAGCGGTTTGCTTCTTCCTTGATAGAGTGCTATCAGGGATGGCAGCTTGGTTCAGTACTGAACGATAGGTAAAGGCTGCATACTCGGTGTGACCATTTTCACCCATATAAAAACAGGCCAGTCAACCTCAGGCAGCAACGTTAAACCCTTGTCACATGGTCTGCATCAGGAGGTAATCTCCTCCAATATTCAACCTATAAGTGGCCAGAGAGTTTATAGACTAATGGAGACCACACCAGCTTTACTTTACTCGCTTTTCAATTTAATGTGTTTTGCACACATAAGGATTGCACTGTGGAGTAAAAACCCCTGAGTTGATTAAGAGTGCACTATAACCGATCACATCCTCGGTGAACAGTATTCTAAAGCAAGCAGCGGTGAATGGACTTAATAACACGCATTTGCATTTTCCCACAGAGAGCGGGAGTTATTCGTCAAGAGGCGCGCACACAGACACATTTTCATATAGTCAGAATTACACTGGTTTTGTGATGGGGTTGCGTAACGACTGGTAGCAAGCGGTGAACCTAAATGACTTTTGAAAATTGCTTCCCACAAATGACGCATGACAGCTTGAGTGCTGTAAAAATCAAACAAATGCTTTATGGATCACATCATGCTGCTTGGCTTGGAGATGGAGAGGATAAGAGCTTGTGTTTGCATGTGTCTCTTCCTACACATACAGTATGTGTGCAAAGAAGCAAGGCGAAGTGGTATTTATTTACAGATACGTTTTTGAGTCGTCTGAGTAGACAAGCAACACATTTTCACCAGTTTTCCGGTGGAAGGAGATTACCTCCATAGAATAAAAAAAAAAGTCTACATCCTCTGCTTCTTACAATGCGACAACACTTGCCCGGTGGCCCCAATTCATACCCTCAAAAGCACCGATGTCACCTTGAACAACCACTTTTGCTTTCCAGACACCAACATTTTTTTCCCTCTAGTCCGCCAGGTCCTCGCTCAAAAACAGTGAAGGTTTGGTGCTGGTTTGGCATTCAGAAAGCAAGTTAAAAGGCCCATATAGGTTTGAATGAATCACTAAACATTATGTCAATCTGAAACACAATATATATAATATATATATACACATGTATATACACACACATTAATATACGTATTAAATACATAATCATTGATAACTGGCAACATCTCTTACATAATGTGATGCTAAGATGCCATTTGTGGTGACCACAGCGATGACAGTCAAACTTCTGTGTTCTGAGTTACATGATAAAGGTCAGGACACACAAATACACACTCACACACACATACATGTACAGGATCACAAGAGCCGTGAGGACTCTCCTGTGCTGTTGTGTCCCAGTTATTAGATCTCCGGGTGGAACAACTATTCAATTACCACCACTCATCCTTTTCACATTGACCCAGAATTAGTCGGCCACTCCGCCTGGCTTGAACAAGAAACGTCCCATTTTCATCACCTAAAAAAGCCCACATCTACTGTAAAAGTCCTGCAAGAGCTATTTTCAGATCAAACATTGTCTACATACACAGTTGTCATTACAAGTAAAAATGTGGACAACATCCTAATCGTTCAGTTCAAAGTCAGCTAGTTTTTGAGGATTGTTCATGCTTCCTACAAACTTTCAAGGATGAACCGGTGGAGGGAGAGACATGAGACAGAGAAACCAAAGGGAAAAAAAGGAAAGGAGAACCATACCAAACTGAAAGACCAAGCTGAGGTGTGAGGTATAATGACAAGCGGAAAAGAAGAAAATGGACTGGAAGAACTGTGTAAAGGAGGGGCTGCACATCAAAGAGAGGAGGGGGCAGCAGAAGAGGCATGGGAAGAGGCTAAACTAAAATGACAGGCGATACCTCCTTCTAATCAAGCTCCCCCAGAACTAAATCTCCCCATTAGCCAGACTGCAAGGTCAATGATACACACCCAGATGTTCTCCACCGCACTGAATGTTCCCAGTTAGATTTGTTTTTATTAGCCAAGATTTATTAGAATAAATAACATAAAAAATATATCAAAAAAATATATTTCAATGAAGGATAACTACTCTTAAACCAACCCATGGAGGTATACTGCTTACAACAGGTGATATTCAAGCACAGTTGTTAGGAAGAGGTGAGGGGAAGATGGAGCGGGAGCTGGAGAGGCAGATTTGGGGTGCTAAGAGATTGTGTCAAGACACAATATGACATTCTGCTGTATTGAAGGCCCCTGACTGCACAGTGGCCTCCATTATGATTAAATGAAGGAAGTTATCCCAGAGCTATATGGCCTAACCGAGCAGGGGGACAAGAGCCATAAAACCTAGTTGGCACAATCTGAGCTCCAGAGATCCTCAGTGGAGCCAAGAGAAACTTCAAGAAGGACAATCGTCACTGCTGCATTCCACCAATCTGGGCTTTATGTCGGAGACACATGACACATGAAAGCACCCGAAGGACTCTCAGACTGGTAGAAACGAGATACGGTCTAACGAAATGAAGATAGAGCTATTTCGTTTATTTAAGGTCTCATCTTTCCTATACCATCCTGGTGGTGAAGCATAGTGATGACTGCATCATGCTGTGGGGGTATTGTTATGGAAGAATAGATGCAGTCAATCAGGAAGACGGAAACCATAGATGTCTTAAGCAAAAGTATTTTTTACTGGAGCTGAATATTGAGGAGATTTCTGGTTCGTACACAGATCAAAACGTGGTTAAGTGCATGATGTCCCAAAAACCCTCCCTGTCCCAGTCAGGGTGATGTATTTAACTCTCAGAATCATGTCGGCATCAAACAGATAGAATGGCTCCAGAGTATGTCCTTAGAAATGCCCTGTCTGTCTGAGTACAGTATAATCTAGGACTATAATGCCCAGAGACAGCTACTGTCCCTGGCCCACCATAGATAAGATAGGAGGGGACAGGGAGACTGGTCAGGGTTGCGAGGATGTAAAACAGGACAAAGTACAGAGATATATAGAAGAAAATCTAGTCCAGAGAAGAGAGGGCCTCAGACTGAGCTGAAGGTTCACCGTCCATTGGGACAATGACGCTGAGAGTGTGTGGCTTAGGAACAACTCTGTGAATGTCTTTGAGTGGCCTACCTTAACTTAACTTGGACCAAATCTGTTGACAGACCCAAAAATGGCTGACTACCAAGGGTCCCAATCAAGCCTGATGGAGTTTGAAAGGATCTGCAGAAAAAGAAAGGCAAAAAACAAAGCTTGTTATGTCATACCAAAAAGGTCAAAATTAGCATACGGCTGCAACAGAACAAATGTGTACAAACAAAGGAGTCTGAATACTTTCTGAAAGCACTGTATTAGAACAGAGGTGAAGGCACCTAATGAGGGAAGGCTAATGAAAATAATGTATTTGCAGATTCAAACTGCACTGTGACCCTGCCTCCAATTCTCCCTTCTGCCAGCCATCCTCTCAAACACACACACACACAAGTAAATAGATAGGACTATCCAAAACCTGCAGCAGCCTGTTGCTAGGTTACCTCTTTAGTGATTCTTTCTCATCCTGGATAACAAACAGCTCCTCTGTTGCCTGGTGCACGCACGTACATGCGCACGCACACACGCGCACACACACACACACACACACAGTGTGGACGGGGAGAGCACCTGTCTGCTTTATGGGTTTAATCTCCGCGAGAAAGGATGGGGAGTGGAGGAACGAGGGGACTCTCACTTGGCCTTTATGTCCTCTCACCCCTCCCTCTCAGCCCAGCTGCCCTTAGAGATGGCAAACAGATAGATAAATGTGTGGGAAATGACTGCAATCAGGAATAATTTTCTGTTTGTGGCTATATTGAAGATTGTGGTCAGAGGACTAAATTTTGGGCCGGCAAAGTAAAGAAATGTATTATTCCTGTGTAGAAATAGCAGGATTATGAGAAGTAAACACAGCCAACATGGAGAACGGGTAAATAATCCAATTTAATACTTGAAATTAGTTTATTTCTAGACCTGGAAGATATAAGGCTTATAAGGAACTTTTACATTTTGAAGTATACAAAAAAAATACGTTATACAAATACTCTCTGAAATACATTTGCTAAATTTTAAAACCACAATATTTTTTTTTCATTACCACTTCTTTTTTCTCTATTGGATTCCATCAATATTATATTTAATAAATGACATTAAACATTCACATTGATTAGTTTTACAGATGCAGCCTGAGCTTTGTGCCGTCTCCTCCTCATATTTCATCTGCTTCTATTAATCTCCCTCTCATCCCGTCTTATTCTGCAGCGGAAAACTGTTCCTACTTCAAACACTTTACATCGGGGGAAGAAGCTGAAGTTTTTGAAGTCAAGACCCAGAAAGGTGGGTGTGTTCTCACTGCCACACAGACTACTACTATGTTAGAACAGAGCTCACTGTTGTTTAAGCGAACGATTATAACAGAAATCATTTCTAGTAAGGTAAAAGAAAAGAATGACATCAGACATCACATAACCACACTATACAAACCACAACATGTAAGTAAATGCACACTTCACGTGTAAGACCACAACAATATACCAACACAATCCTAAATTCTACACCTACTTTCTTGTGAACTGTAACAGCAAATACATTTTAAAGAAATGCTAATGATGCCTGGATTACTTGTTGTTTTACAATCACGCCGCGGACCATCTTGCAGATAACAGAGAAATCTGCTGCTATGTGCTCAACCTTTCATCTTACCTGCTTTAGCAAGATCGTTATTCTCAAAGTAAATGTATTTCCAGGAAAACAGCTCCTCTGTTGGTGGGCTGCCCCTTTCAGCTTCACACACAGAGGGACACACAAGGAAACATGAAGGAACACACTCCTAGACAAAGGCACGGAATCATACTAGTATGTGTTCAAATCTCCCCTGTTCGAGCATACCTTCCTTAGGTGCGTGTTAATTTTAGGATTGATTTTAAAATCCTTTCAATTACCTTTAAGCCCAGGCATGGACTGGTCCCTCTTCCTATTTCTGCACAGTCTGAGTACTCTGGTAGTCGAGACCCTATCAAGGTTTAGGTTGAAAACTAAAGAAGACCGGGCCTTTTTGCTGTCAGGGCCAAGGCCAGACAGACATGGAAGTACTGCACCAAATGCAAGAAATAAAAGCAAATCTGTAAACGTAACATAAAAGAGAGTAAAAGTTCAGCACAAACACGTTTCATGTAGAAACACCCACTGTGACGTCACCCATTGGTTTGTGAACTGCCAATTTGAAGCCTCGAGTTTGGCATTTTGGTTGTTAGAAACAGGAAGTAACACCTGCACCCATTGGACAGTACTAGACATCAATCACATGACAGCCACGCCCCAATGCACACTGCTTTATTGTCTATTTTACTCTAAATGAAACCATAATTTACTAAATGAAAATCATGCTCTATTAAAAAAGACTTGAAACCATGAACTTGTTAAAAAAAGGGAGGAGATGGGTCATTTTCTTATAGACTTCTATAGAAACTGACTTCTCTTTGCAAACAGAGGATTCTCCCTCTGCTGGTTATTCCAGAGAATACAGAATCTATTATGAACACACACTTTCCCACACACATGCGTTCCTACACTGGTCAAACAAAGAGCATAAGAGGCTGAGTTCAAGGTTATTTAACACATTCATGTTGCTCCCCAGTCGGGGGGTTTTAATGGCTGCTCCAAGGATAATTTCTATCCCTGTTGGGAGTTTTACAGAGAAGGAAAGACTAGATTATCTCTGTCTGCCAAATAGACAGAATCGGAGGTGGGCGGAAGGAGAAAGAGATGTTCTAATCACCTCGTTATAAGCCTGCAGCATCTTATCTGTCATGCAAACTGCATTATTGCCAGTTCGGATAAATGACTGTTGTTTTTCAAGTGAGGCTAATTTAAAGGCTAATTATCTGTATCATAACTCGCCTGAGTGCAATATTGAAACAATAATTATGTAAACGATACCGCAACCTCCCCTATGTTCCTACACACACGCACTCTCAATTTTTAATCGCCGGCACATTGCCGTCTCCGCTCCTTCCATCCCTTTCCTCCTCACCGTTTATTTCTCGTCTTTCTCCGTCTCGCTTGCATCCTCTCCTCTTATTGTTTCTCTTCTCTATTCCTCAGAGTACAATATCTCAGCAGCAGCCATCGCCATATTCAGTCTGTTCTTCATGATCCTGGGCACTGTCTGTGTCATCTTCTCTTTTGGGAAGGGTCGTGACTACCTGCTCCGGCCTGCTGGGATGTTCTTTGCCTTCGCAGGTCAGATATAACAGATAATGTCACAGATCAGGCTTTGTCTGGTTCTCTTGTCTCTTTGTTACAGCTCAATTTGTAATGCAGTGTGCCATTATCACCATCATACACACCTTTACTTTTTAATATTACTGATACAGCTTATTTAACTGAGTTGATTTTTTTTTTTTACTGACTTTTTTTGCAGGTGGAAAGTGCTAATAGAGTTGATATAGGTCTAAGGCAACATTTCAAAAATATCTGTATAAAGCATGAAATTAACTGTGATGTGTGTGATGTTCCAACTAGACTAACAATTGCTGTTACAGACTCAAAGTCGAAGTAAAACTGATAATCATCTACTGTAAATGTGGAACTGTAACAGAAGCTGAAAAAATACGATTTTGCCCATCACAAACCATTCTTTCCGTTTTGGCACCCAGGCCTTTGCACCATCATCTCTGTCGAGGTAATGCGGCAGTCTGTCAAACGTATGATAGACAGTGATGAGACCATCTGGATTGAATACTACTACTCCTGGTCCTTCACCTGCGCCTGCGCCTCCTTCACCCTGCTCATCCTCAGCGGAGTCGCCCTGCTTCTCATCTCCATGCCGCACATGCCACGCAATCCTTGGGAGACCTGCATGGACGCCGAGCCTGACACCTTAGATTAGCCACAGGTGATGCACCAGGCATGGTTTAAAATGACACAAAAATAAACATAATCTTCAAGCCCTTTTCCAAACATCAAAAAGGTTTTATCTGGATTCCCGATCTTCAAAGTCGTCCATTGGTTTTCAGTTAACGTTAGTAAAAAAAATGGAAATTATCTCGGTGAGGCATGTAATAGTGAAAACAATGACATTCACATTGTCTTCACATGATAAAGTAGCTAGAGGCAGGAGTTATTTTTTGAAAACTTATTTTTCTGAGTGTTCAAGAGATGAGAAATAATCACATCACATCAAGAGAGTAATCGGCTGAACAACCTCTTTTTATCAAAGCAACCGTTATCCTAACTAACATAGTCTTTTTTAGGTCAATGTAAGCCTGTGGTTTTCTGTCTTAAATGTAGAATATTAAGGAAAATGGCAACTAATAGTCCACTAATCCAGGGATTAGCTTTTTGAAGCAATGTAAGGTTTTCACAAATTGTTTTTCATACTGCAAAAAAAGTACTAAACTTAACGATTGGAAGTGAAGACTGGATTGATCAAGAGACTTTGGAAAGTGTTCCAAGTACAAAAAACTTGTTGTAAATGAGGTAGAACATTGAAACAAACCTAAACTGCCCTCAAAGGACTTGAGTCAAAGTTTCTTTGACTTTTAACATGCCACATTTTGAAACATTACAGTGCAAAGAATGTTAAACTGTTGGACAATCCCTTTAAACGTATTCATATAAAATTTTATATGGTTGTTGGTCATTATCTTACAACACCTTAAGCGTCCAAGTGCGGTCAGTACAATTATATCTGTCGGTCTATTAAAGTGAAATGATGATTTTCAGACTAGGGTAAAAAAAACGAAACAATGTAACAACAACGAGAAGACGACCTTGAGACTCAATTGATAAATTTATTATAGAGTAAAAGATTAGACAAAATAAGAAGATAAAATAAGAAAAATGTCTGACTTTGTTGGGAACTCTCTATTCTCTCTATTACAGCTCAACTTGAAATCTGGTGCGTCAGTGTCACTCGAGTGTCAGATTCAAATAATGAGCTATTGTGCTGTTTAAAGTGAGGAGTGAATTGTTGTAACTCACTTTGGCCTTTCGTGCATATTTTGTCCTCCAAGGACTTTGGACATTCAGTCTGTACCATTGATTGTGCAGAGACGACAAAAGACAGATTTTTCAAGAACCTCAGAGTCTTGGCTCCAGGAGTTTTTATCCGTAACTTTGTGCATAATATGTGCTGCGTTATGCTTTGAATGTTGGCAAATGTACTCTGCTTTTAGTGTGAATTTTAAAGAAGATTAGAGACCAAACCACTGCCCTGAACAGAAACTGTCAAAGCTGAGCAGCGTTGACTACAGGTCTGCTGTTGAGCTAAAGTTTTCTCTGTATATTTGAGGCAGTGTGCAAAACTCTTTATAGAAAGAATATGGATGGTGGTTCCTTTTTTAAACATCCCAGAAACCTTATTAATGCGTGATCATTTAATCAAAACAAGCTGCAAAACATTACCATGTCCTGCCATCTACACAGTACCAGTAACCTCAAACAGCCACACTTTCAAAATTACTGGCATCTCTAACTATTTTTTTTTCCTACAGGATTATAGTTCGAATTTTTTTTAAGTACAACCACTGTATTTCCTCACTGTGTGAGAGCCAACCCCTGGATCTGCGTGAACCCTTTAACATTAGTCGCTCTGTCCTGCCTTGTTTACGAACAATCCCAGTTAAAGTTAAGTTAAAAGTGAAACATGCAGTTTGAAAACACGAACAATAATGCATAAATGTAATATCTTGTGTATAAGGTTACTTTCTGCCTTGTGTTGAGTGAAGGTGTCGTGACATCGGGATCTCTCCAGAGTCGATCTTCGTTTATTCTGACAATCGTGAGTGATAATGAAAAATCTCTTTGTACACAAACTGCTCAGCTCAGAAAAGTAATAGCCAGAGCTGTGGTGGTTGATAATGTCTTTAAATACGGGGAGGGATCTCAAGGAATAAACTTACATTTTCACAAAAAACTATGGAAAACAAAAAGAGCTAAATAAAAAAATTGCATCCAGTTATTGAATCTAATGGAACAAAGGCTCGGCTGTACATTACGTCTTGACTTTGGCTCTTTATAACTGAGTTATGAAGCATTCCTTCACATAGAATACATCATGACCATCCATGTAGAACTTATTTCAAACTTAGAATAATAGGGTTTTTGTAGCACATTTAATTTGCAATGCTGCAGCCCTATGAAGTTATACTACTTGCCTTTGGGGCCATATACTGAATGCCTAAAGCTGAAAATACGTAGGATAAGTAGGACACATGACTTAAATTATTGCATTTGATTGTAAGATAGTACGTTAAAGCTTGAAGATGTTTCTATTCTGCAAACAAACTACTGCATATTGTTGCTGTCAGATGAAACCGCTTTTTCTTTTAGTGGCTTTTTAATTATGTTCAAATCATAGATGACCTTTTCACTTCTAATACAATCAAATAACAACACACATCGGATTTCACCCGACAGCAGTCATTTTTATTTCCTGTGTGTACGTTACACAAAGGTTGTATATCGTTAGCAAAACACTCATCTATGGATAACATGTTATTTTTCAGTGAATTATTTTTGCTGGCCCGGTGTCACTCGGCTGGTGCGGGTGCAGTCAAATTAAAGTTTCTTAAACGATGCTATTTCGCAGAAGAAATGATTACATGTAGCTCGAGGGTCCTACTGACAAGAACATTTCCATTTTTCTTACCTCAATCCAAAAAAGTGACTTGGTCATTGTACAGGTTTATATTTTAGAAAATGGAAATGATGCCTGCCGGTTTTTCTTCTTTTTTTCCTGAATTGACTCATTTCTATAATTTGCAGTGATCATGATATCCCTGCCGTCAGGCTCAGCTGGACAGGAACCAGCTGTTCATTTAAATGAACAATGGAAAAATAAGAGATGTTTAATACAACATGTACAATGAACCTGTAGTAGTTTCATTTAGTGAAAAGATTGCTCAGCATGATTTGTATTTCATCGTGGATTTGTAAATGCTCTGATTAAATATTATGTATGTCCATGATTGTCTTTTTTTCAAAGAACTCAAATAAAAACTACCAAGGTCAGTAATGTTGGTAGGACTTCTTTTGCACAGTGCAAACAATAATATTCAACTCCTGACAAATGTCTTTTTAGGCATGGGGCTTTCCACACATTTACCAGTCTTCGACCAATATCTGTTGATGCGTGATATTTTCCCTCTGCTTGCATACTGGTCTCATAAAGTATCAAGCAAGGTAAGGTTTTTTTAATATGTTAACCTGCAGACAACGAGAGTGGAGCGATGCGTCTATTCAGGAAATAAAAGTGGCATGTCTTTTCTTTGCCAAGTAATCGGCTATCCCTTGTGTCATTGCTCACATGTTCCTAGACTCATGTCACTCCAGGAACCTCTCAACCAGAAAATGTGGTTGAAACGAGAGACAAATCTAATGGAAACGCTCCAGAGACCTTACACACTGCAGGTCGGGGCTTTTCAGCAGTGGATGTAATAGATGCACAAAGCTCCCCTAAATCATTCATTAGACCTTTACCTTAGAGCAGTGAGAACAGCATGGGCAGAGCGACAACTGAAACACAGCCAGTCTCTGCAGAGTCTGAGTCTCCCAGTCAATGTCTTACAATCAGAAGCTTCAGGACAGACCCGGTAACAATATTTCATTATCTATTGAGAGTAATGTGGGTTTTTAAACCTTACATGACAACCTCGTGAATGTCTTTGAATACAACATACAAGTACATTTACAGATTATTATTTATATATGATATAGACACATAAAAATGAAATTAATATACAATATATTTTGTACCAGAGAACTGATTTTAGATTTTTTAATTCTAATTTTTATTTTAATTATGCACGTTTTATTTTGACCTTGGAAAGGACTTTGTGCTTAATGGCTTGATAAGTGCTCTATGAATAAAATGATTATTATCATCATTATTATTTCCATGTAGGTGTGAATTATGTGACATTATTTTAGTTTGTTTTCTCTTCCTATCTGCAGCACCATTAATAAAACGATTGCTGAATATCAGTGGTAAAAGAAGTGAGTTAACATCTTATTAGAAAAAGCTGAGGCCTGCTCTCAGAAATGCCACTGGTCTGGTTCACCTTTGTGCCACTTTGTTGATAAGGGAAGCTGCTGTTTGCTCGAGTCATCCGGTTCCTTTGAGTCACTGCTATGAATGTAAAGCCGTCGCTGCCTTTCATGACCTCTGACTGAGTGCTGTCAAAGCTGTTGCTATTCTCTACACACAGCAGATTCAGTACACACATCTTCCTTCAAGCCGTGTCCCATCGGGGAGTGTATGAGTTGGCTTTTCTTTTTCTTTTCTTTTTCTTTTTTCAAAGACAGTTAGATTTTTATAAAAGTCCGAGTGGATAGGGAAGAGCCGAGGAAGAACATTAAATGAGACTGAAATGATCCACGTGATGTGGACCTACTGCATCCAGGAGACACAGAGAAAGACATAAAAATGCGGAAAAAGGTACAGATGGACACAAGCTGGCCACGGAGACAGAGTGGCAGAAGGAAAAAAAATGACACTCCTGGGAGATTTAAAGCTCTGTCAGCACTGCATGAGAAAAAATGACAGAAGCCAAAACAGCAGTGACACTTCCCACTTCTGGTAGTCAAGTGCTCTGCTTGTGTGCCGCTTCTACGGTAACTACAGTAACATTGTCCAAGTGCCAAAGGCATTTTGAAGGTTTCTCTGACGTCACTGGGATGCGCCTGAGTCACGATGACATCCTGTGCTTTGGATCAACGAATTCATCATTGGAGCTCAGTGGATTTATTGGTTTCGAGTTCCTTATCCTGAAAAAAAGAAATAATGTGAGCCTTTTCTCCTAAATAATCTGGTGGCACTGGTTATTATTTTCCGTGCATTTCGTCAATCAAACTTTTGAGTTCCCAATCATATCTTCCTATTTTGGGCGTGGGGGTTGGACATTCATCTCTTTTGGAGCACCCACTGGCGGTAACATAAATCAACGCCTTTGGTTACGACTGTAAGACTTTTCTGGAAAGTCGGAAATATCCAACTTCCAGCAGGCAGTGACAATGAGCCATCGGTCCATCCCCACCTTCTTATTATCCTCTTTTTCTCCCCTTCTTCCCTGTTCCCTCCCTCCCTCTGTTGTCTGCTCCACTGCTCCCTCAAGCAGGCACTCTGCTGTCTAATGACTTGGATCGGTAGTGACTGTTGAGAGGAGATAGACCTGTAATAAGGCAATCTGACCCAGCGCATGAGTGCCACCAGTGTTTCATCGACCATTGCACCCTGTACTCCTGGAGGCAGATTTGAGGAAGAGGAGCTGCTGGAGATGAAATGTCCTCTGGGTTGAGAGTTCTGGACTAAACCACAAACGTTCACTGCTTTCAAACTGGAAGGTAGAGAGGAGGACAAATGGATCTAACAAATGAAGAAGGGACAGTATAGTCTTCATTGAAGTTATTTAAGGTCCGTGTAATGTATGAGCAGGATTTTTATTCCAACCAAATATTGCGGCCCCCAGGAGGGAAAGCATATGTTTTACCCATGTTTTAGGGTTAACAGGGAGAACCTATAAATTAATGAAATGTTTAAAACATGTCCAACCATGTTCTGTTACACCAGAAGGCAAACGTGTTTATAGTTGCACTGAAAGACCATATTTAAAACTTAAGGCTTTGATGCACAGAGGGATGAGGAGTGAGAAATCCCACATGGAATAAACATATAAGCGTACATATCTCCAAAAATCTCTAATGGTTTCCTTCATGGCACGTGATTACAGAAAGTGGTTCCGGGGGAAACGCGATGGAGGGATGGACACACACGCACAAACATGTAAACACATGCAATGGTCTTGCTACCATGGGCAACAAGAGCAGTCAAAACTCCCACTGTTTTTTTTTTTTTGTGAATTATTAATCCAAGTCTGTTTTCACAATCGATGGGGAGGAGAGGTGGGTGAAAAGGTCAGGCAATAGCGCACACAAGCACACGCACGCACACACAAACAGGAAATAATTGTTAAGAATGATGAGCATGGAGGCGTTATTTAGTCCAGCTCTTGTGGAAAAATAGATTTGAGAACTGCCATTATGTTTTTTTTCTCTCCCTATTATGTAAGAGAAGAGCAGAGATGGGAAGAGAAGAAATGAATAGTGGTCACGCTGACAAAGCCAGCATCTGGTAATCACAGAGACGACAGCATATTTTGGGAAAGTGTTTGTTAAAAGCTCTTGTTATAAAGTGTGACAATAATTTCTTTGTATATATAGCATTCTTTAATCGTGTTGTACCTGTTGTCGAGAAAATTCTCTCAGTCTCTCTCTTTCTTTGAATTTTATATTTGTAAATCATATTGTAACTTATCTTATAGTAGATGATTCTCAAAGACAATATGTAAAGCTCATACCGTAGAACATGTAAAGTCATTTTGTTTCTGCAACAGTAATCAATTAATTAAAAAGAAAAAAAGGCAATCTCCCTGTGAGATCAGTAATCTTCATTTTGTTTTAATAGTCAAGAGAGGGTTTGTTTTGGGGTCATTGTTGCATTTGTACACCCACCGCACTTCTGTATAAATCCACAAAAATGAAAATAAATAAATAAATAGAAATATATTGTCTTACAGCTCACGGGCTGATTGTAGCTCTGGATGATGCCTTTTTATTTCCCCCTTTACCCTTTTAACCATCCAGCTTCGGTAAAACTGTCGTCTCCCATCACACAGGCCTGTGACTCACTCATGGGCAACGTAGGAGGAGATTTCAAAACTACAGCCAAAGTTTTTCTCAACTTTGATTTAAATTTTTCTCAATCTACAGTATGTATGCTTTCTCCTTGGTTATGCACCTCATTGTCACCATGGAGACTGCAAGAGAGGAGTAGTGAAAGACAAAGGCAGAGAGAGAAGGAAAGAAGGAGGGAAAGATCACGCTGTTTATGTTGGACGAAGCAAAGAACATAATGGGTTTAAATGATAACGGCATTGACTCCCGGTGTCCCTCAGGAGGATGTGGAAATTGTTTAAGTTTTGTGAGCGTAAGAATAAAACGCCTGCTCAAACTATTCAGCATCATTCATTTGCATTTTGGCCGATTGAAGGGAAATAGAGGGTAGGAGAGATAGTTACCCACTCACACAGATGCTCCCCCCCACTCTTTAGCTGAAGTAAACTCTGTTCGTGGTTAAACACACAGCAGCTCTGTGCCTTCAGCAGATCAGAGCGGTGTGTTTCTGGAGCTGCCAGTCTCGTAATGCTCCATACTAATTAAGCTTGGCATTCTCCCCCTGACACCCATCAGCCGTCCTACAGGCTACTCTTGACAAAAGTAGCTGGTTGTATGAATAAAAAACAACAACATGTGAATTGGATTAATTCATCTCTCTATTCCATCGTGTTGCTTCATCCTGCTGGGCTGTCCACCCACTTATGACCAATCCTGTTTTGGCACCGGTTCTATTTAAATTTGAATTTGCATCAAGTTTGTGCGTCACAGCTCTGAGAACTGTATGCGTGCGCCCAGCCGCTTATTTTTACACATCTTTAATTCCATCTGACTGCCTGCCTCTTTGAGGTGTGATGTTTTCAAGGATGTCATTCTGTCTAAGCACTCTTAATGTTTTTCTACCAGCTCAACTCTCTAACCTTGAAAAGAGACAGCTACTCTATAAAATAAAGGCTAAAATGTCACCTCTTAAAAACATGTACAAAGATAATGTATACAATAAATTCAGTGCATCAGCTAGACAGAGGTATAATGTATATTTGAATACAATTTTATACTTCTACACTGTTACATTTCAGAGAGAAAAACTCCTACTAACTACTGCTATTAATTTTTGTTTTCTATTTATCTGACAGCTACAGTCACGGCTTACTTTTCAAATCAAGATTTGTCATTAAAACGTATATTACAAACATACCTATACAATACAAAACCCATGAAAACTAAGTCAGTGTCTACTTGTGACCCCTTCTCATCGGTTCTACATGTGTGTATGAGTTGTTGTTACCAAAGGGTGATTTCCCCTCTAAACTCATATGGTTTCATTTAAAAAAACAGCTCAAGAACCAGATAGGTAAAATGATCCAAATTTTTTGAGACAAATTAGATTAATTAGGCAAAAAAAAAATCTGACTCTCAGAACTTTGGCTTTAAATCATCATCTCACTGATTAAGCTTATGATGGAGCCTGACCTCCACATTGCGAAGCACTCGACTCCCAACTCCTTGACTAACCATCTACAACTTTAAACTCTACTTTTGCATTGATGCATTGATATTAACAGTCTCTTATATGATCATTTATCAGCCACAAGGTTCAACTTCATTTACTTTAATTCATTTTAAGTACTTTTTGGTGATACTACTACTGTTTTACATTGTTGTATTACGTCTGTGATTACTTAAATGAAAGGATTGTGTTGTGTCCTACTCTGATAGAGGTCAAACTGCTGTTCTGTAACAAAAGAGATAATCTTCTATTCTCCTATGCTTTTATGATTGGTGGAAAGTTGAAGGGTGACGCATGGAGTTTAAAAAAATGAAAACAAAACAGAAAACTTTTGTGTGCTATTCTTTTGCCCATTGTTTCCACCGGATGGGATTAGAGGTATGATGAGCACATCGATAAAGAAACAGACAGTGTCTGTCACATTTGCTTAAGTTTGGGGAGCGGAATGTGTGTGTGCGTGTGTGCGTGTGTGTGTGTGTGTGGGTGTGTGTGTGTGTGTGTCAAACACACATTACTATAATCTCTACGTATGCGTTTCAAAATTGGACAGGCGTGTATAATCATCTGTATGTCTCCGTGTGCATACAGTATGTTTAACTGAAACTCCACAGCAAAGAAGCGGAGCACATCCAGTGACGGGCTGATTTCCACCAAATCAACGGTGTTCCCCTGGGGAGTGAGGGGCCTGCATTATTAATCCACTGCATTTGCGGCTGATGCAGGTGAGCCTGGCTATTATAGACAACAAACCATTCAGTGAGGAGATGGCGGCGGCACACTCCACCACCGCCATCGAGGCCTTCTCTGCCACCTCAACGCCATTCAACTCCACACAAGCACATGTAATTTCAGAGGCAATTTGGAAAGCAGAGGGAGGATCAATAGTGCAATTTTTCATGTACAAAGTCAAAATTAACTCAAAGCAACTGATAAAAAAGGTTTGTCACCATGAACAAAAGGGTGTATTGTGGTACCAGAGTTGTAAACTTTAAAGAAACCGTAATTCTCTGATCAAGAAGTAGAAGTTGTCTGTGCCAGAGCCTGAACACCTACAGTAATCCTGGAGGAAGAAACTCATCAATACATGGTGTCTTTGTTCCCACTCCACAGGTGAGGGGGGAGGGGAGGTGTGCGCGTAACTTTCATCACAGTCTAGACAGCACCTTCGAGCCCCTCGTATGATCTCATTAGCCTCGATCCGGAGGATCATTAACTCACCTTTCTTATCTCTTTCTCGCTCTAACCTCACTCATTTGAACTCTTCCTGCTTCCTCCCTTTTCATCCCCTCTATCTCCCCCACTTCTCTCTCTCTTTTCTCTCATTTTCCTTTCAGCAGCTTCCTGCCGCTTTGTCATCGCTAGCTATCGTCTCTGTCTCAGTTAAAGTCAAAATCCTCTAAATGGTCAATTACGAAAATGTATGTTTCTTATTTTTGTATTTTTGGCAACCCTTCCATTTCAACAGAAGGTCAAATTTGAACCACAAAGTCGCACGGTTATTTTAAATGGACAGTTTTTGTAAATTTAAGTAAAAGGCACTTTTAAGTTCTATAAAAAATAACCTCAGCTATGAGAAGGTTAGCACGGCTCACCTTCATCTCCATCTCATGCCACGATGTCTGTGTATTCTTTATGGCAATGTGGTGTCTTGTCTCGATGTGTCCTCAAGATCAGTGGACACGCATCTGAAACAGGACCAGGACAAAAACAGAAAGCCATGATAAGTTTACATTGAACTTTTGGGTGAATTTCAACCTCTAACTGAACCAGGTCTATCAAGTCACTCATCATTTATTCAACACGTGGCACATTTGACTTTTTTTTGGTGATGTGATGGTGAAAGTAATTTCATGATAACAAGAACATTATATTGAAGTTGGCCATTTCCATTCTGCTTTTCTATTTCTAAACATCACAATATATTACGAGAATAAAACATGGATGGAAACCCAGTCAGTGCCGGGGAAGCGGCATTGCGGCATTGCGGCAACAATATTAAACGTGACGTGCCATGCACGAAACTTAAACGATTTAATCCCAAGTAGAAGAAGAAGAAGAAGAAGTAGAGTATGAATATGACCGAGAATGGACACGTCATCATGTAAGTTATCGTTGCCTATAAAGTGTTTCCATCTTATACCATATGGTGTCATGTGGATAAATATGAGTGGACGGGAGCGTGAGCAAACATTCTCAATGTGATAACATTTTCCTTTCAGTTTCCTAGCCTATATTATTGTTTTTATTTCAATTCCAACCTTGCTAATGAATAAATATTTTTCACTGTGTTGTCCATCCCAAAGAGATGGGCATTTTGTGGTTCCGGAAATGTTTTGTTTCACCACGGCAGACGCACGTCAAAAACATCCGCCCTCGCATAATATCATGTTGTATAGTATATGGGGAGTCAGATTATCTTGGCCTTTCTTAGTCCTATGAGTCCTCCTCTACAGCTTACCTCGACCTCACAACGTTTTTCATTGAGGTCAAGGAATAGTAGATAAAAAAGACGATAGGAAGGACAAGCCGGAACCACCCAGATACTCTTTAAACTGACAACTTTTTAACATCTTCTCCCACTCTGCAGTGATTGGCTGACGTATAGCAACCGGTGTCTCCATAGTGACATGGAGGCAGCAGCATGCCTGTGAGCAGGGGATTATCAGCAGGCCTAAAATGCACTGCTGCCACTGTGGCGAAAACATCACTTCTGAAAAAACCTGCAATTCTAACACACACACACACACACACACACACACATGCACAAACACACACATGCACTGGGAACAAACACGTATGCACATACATACACACCACAGGGCACTTCTCTCCATTCAAACAGCACACCCTAATAGCTGTGATATTGAGCGGTTGTCGTTTAATCTTTGAGTAGAAATTCAAGCTGAGCCCTGAGATGAAAAAAGATGCCACAGCTCTCGCAGCAATATCTCTCCACTGGCAATAAGTTCAGATTTCGTTATACATTATGCAAGAGACAATCTTCTGCTTTAAATGAAATGTGCATGACACCTAGATGGCTGTCTGACCCACTAGATTGGGAAATGGGAAGCCTGATATTACCTGGGGAAAAAAAGACACATTATGGGACCTCATTTATCGGACTGGTACACTTTCACTTGATGGTAATGCTGGTCCAGAAGCACCACCGCTGCCTAATGTTTGGGTTTTAGACCAGAGATGGGGAAAGCTTTGAAATGGATTGGCTCTCAACGTATCCATGGAAACAGTCTTGACATCGATGCGTCAATCACCGCTCTAAAAGGTTGCATCTGCATGATTGATGAGGACGAGTGCAGATGCGGCGACAGAGGAGGGGAAGATGTGAGCGCTGTGTGTTTGCAAAGAAACTCATCATCGCCATTTAGTAGAGTTTCTACATTTGAAAGCGATGAAGGGTAATATTACATGACGCAACATTCTCACAGGACTTGTTGCTTTTTTCAGTGTCCATGTTCCTTCTCTCTGATTATGAAGAAGTGTTCTACTGCTCACTCCCACAGCAATCTTCCTGTTCTTATGATCAACACAGCCCTAAAGAAAACCTTTTAATTTCCCAAATGGAGTTGATTCTTGATTTGTTTCATGTTGTTGTTTGGTTTTTTTTAATCCCTTGATTTTATAATCAACTCCAATGAAGAAATAACAGAAAAATGATCCCAATGAGGTAATCAAAGTATATTAATTAGAATATAGGCTATAAACCTTCAAATACCAATCATGGTCGAAAAATCTTTATGATTTCTGTCAACTTCGGGCCTAGGCAGCAAAGAACAAGTGATATTGCAGAAAGTGCTGTTTTTCACAGTGCCAGAGCAGCAACGGGGACAGAGAGCAATTTATTTGCAGACAAACTCTGTCACCTCACCACCTAAAATCCTTCAAAGGTGGTCTGTCATCAAACTGCTGTCGGTGTCACCGTTAATGTCATCTGTCAAAGCTCAATTGCCACCTCACTGGTGTGGATCTAACAACACACCATAAGTTTACTCCAGTTTCTGGTAGTTGTAAGTGTGTGTGCAAGTTTTAGTCGTGTAATATGTAATATGCGTGTTTGTGTGTAGCGTGTAATATGCGTGTTTGTGTCGATGCATGAATCATATGCTGATGAGTTGAATGTGTAAATCCCTGTGGTGACCACACACACACACACACACACACACACACACACACACACACACACACACACACACACACACACACACACACACACACACACACACACACACACACACACACACACACACACACACACACACACACACACACACACACACACACACACACACACACACACACACACACGGCTGAGAACAGCACCCTACATGATTTCCAAATTATACTGACATAATCACCTCACACTCTGCAGCCACTTCATCACCCGAGTCTCCTCTCACTAATGAACTGGCGACCGTTCACTGCTCTGCAGAGGCCTGATTCAGTCGTCGGTGGTGCTTAACGCCTGGTTAATGAATGACACTGGGGATTGTGTCTTGTCAACACAGGAGAGATCCAAACTAACTATGATGGCACTTACTGTACTTTACGTGGTTTAAAATGTTTAAAGTTCATAAGATAATATAACAATTTTTTTCCCAGGAACGCCGCCTCATTTTAGAGATTGTGGAGGTTTCACTGATGAAGTAGGATGCAAAAGAAATCCAAACATCTGATGCACACATACTTTTTCTACACTATCAAACATGATTGATTCAATTACGCAATCTAATATCTTGAAAAATCTGAAAGCTTTCATGTGTCTATGGCTGAAATCAACTATTAAGCCCCTGGAAACCTGCTTTAAAATCTTTGACAGAAACAGTTGAAACTCAGGAGAAACATCCTCAGATATCATTTAATAAAGTTTTAACACTTCATCAGGACTGCAAGTGCAGTTTAATCAGATGTGACCGTCTGATAACTAAGGCTGTATCCGAACCAGGATAACTCAGAGGCCGCACTTCAAGCTGATGCATAGACTCTGTGAAAGGGTTTTCTTATCTACAGATCCAAATATATGCTGTAGATAAGTATCTAGGTATTTATCATTTTGATAAATGATGTCATGTTTAATCTTCAGTGCGTATGTGAAATATTATTCACAGCCTCCACCTGCAGAGCAGCTACACAACGCTAACCCCCCTGTAAGAGTGGACATTAGTCTCAGAGTTTGGGAGACCGTCCATTGTACTTGCAAGATGAGCAAACAACTCTCACCATATTTTGGTTAAAATAATGCTAAATCCTGGTTGGTGCATGGAAGTATGTGATGTTAACTTTGTCCAGCCCCACCTACTTCATCCCCAGTGAGAAGAGCACAGAGAAAAACTGAGAATACATGTCACCCCTGTAAATAATCAAATCTGTGTTGATAGAGTTGTTTTTGTTCTTTTTGGGTCTCCATAAGTCAGTGAGAAGCTGTAAGAGGATCAAACTGAAAGGAAAAACTTTTTTTTGTGTGTTCACATAACAGCCTAGATTTCCATGTTGCAGTGTCAAGAAATTCACCAAAAGCTAGTGTAAAAGACACCTACCCAGTTTAATGATCGTGCTAGCTATGCCCAGGCTGTTCAACTGGATGTAATCCAATCATTCAACTGACCTGTGACACTCATCTAACACCAGTGTACCCTTTGCAAGACCAATGGCTCATATAAAAGCCCTTATTAATTTTGGCTAGGGCACCACTGCCAAGCTATTTCATAACCGCCACCCCAAGCTGAGAAACATGCTCCTTTCTCCACAGTAACAGTGGACTGACTGGGCTGAGAGGTTAGGAAAGTGACAGTAAAAGGCCGGCTAATGATGCTGAGCAGCAAACCAAGCAAGGTTTCTTAGCAACAGTTTCTCCTCACTGTCGACAATGGTACCAGTTGGAATAAACAGATTTGGTGTGTGTGTGAGAGAGAGAGAGAGAGAGAGAGAGAGGGAGGGAGAGAAAGAGGATATGTGATTATGTGTGTTAACCTTACTGTTGCAGTTGTCAATAGTTAGACACTACATACATCTTAGCATATTATTTTTCTTTTAAATCCAAGTACAGATGTTTTTGTTCACTGCACAGATATTATAACTGTAGTGAAGTATAAGCATTTGTTCTGACCACACCATACTCTAAATTATCTGACCATTCACACACTGTAAGAACAATCAACAACCATGTCCTCCTCTCCAAGCAACTGACAGATGATCTAGAATGAAGATAGCTGAAGTCTACAAAGCCGGGGTGGCGATTAAATGCCAAGACAAGATCTGGAAAAGCAAGAAAACGTTCACACAAAAGTTCATGTCTTTTGGGCGCTGGGAATGGAAAGGAACTTTAGGTTCAGCCGTTCCACTGAGCAGCATTGATGCACACAGTGGGTCTACATGAAAGAGTCATAACAGGGACACCCTATTGGCTCATCACAGAAAAATCCATGTATGAAGTCTGGAAAACAACATCCGGAGCCAGAGTGCTTATTGAAACAGCAGATGTGGAGAGAATAGGTTAATATTGAGCACTGTGTCCACAATCACTTAAAGTTTTTTAGTGATTGTAAAACTGTGCAGCATTAGATGAAAAGCTGTTGAAAAGCATGGGGAGGAAATATTCTGCTTTAGGGGTTGTGTTGCAGCCAGTGGCACAGAACACATTGCACAGAGGGAAAGTGGACTCCTTTAGATACAGATTCAGCAAATTGTCGATGCACAAGTCATTCAGAAGCAGGACAATGATCCAAAGTGTAGCTCAAAATCCACCATAAACTGCTTCAAGAAACAGGTACAGCACTGACAGTTCCCCTCAAATGGAACATCACTGAAACATCTCTTGAATAGGTTGTGCAAGCAAGACTACATATCTCAGAGGTTGCTAAATCTGTCAAAGTGTGTTACGCCAGTGTTTTTGGACTGAATTGTTCTCAGAAACTGACCTTGTAAAAAATTAATTTCAGACACAACAAATGTAGGTGCATTGCACCCTCTTCAGTTGATACATAAAATTCAGTTTCCTTCCTTCACGACACAGAGGGGGATCTCTGAATCCTCCAGCCACAACACTGACTGTCCACTGGTTGGATTTGTACTTGTGTTGATTCTCTAAATTGATCAGTTTGATGTTTCATTGTCTATGTTACCAACATTAGACACTACACATACCTTACACCGTACAGTGCCATTGTACAGCATCAAGATCTTAAAGAGATGTGCAAATATTTGTCCTTAAAAACTAATTGAACACATGACTTAGGTGACAGCTACAAGTACCTGTCTCCCCCACAACTCTGCTTAGTGAAATTAAGAACACTGGTGACATCTACCGTCTAAAATAAGTACTGCACATGAAATGGTTATGCTATGTTTATTTTTTTCCTGAGAGTAACAAAACATATAAAAGTTTATTCCCTATACCACAATAAATCTGTATGTATAGAAGCTTGATTAGCTTTGGAAAAATCAGAAGAAAAAGGGCTGACAAAGGGTTACACATGGAAACAAGACTGATGTGCACAAAAACAAAAAACTAAATAAATGTAAAACAGAGAGTGAGTTAGTTGAGTAAATACTAGACAAGGATCATAAGAGATAAAATAAATAATATTTTTTTATAATGTTTAAGGTCATCAAGACAGTAATAAGAAAATTGTTTGAGTTGCCAGGATGCGCCGTTTTTATCTTCCTGATGCTTTTTTATTAAGGTCTTCAATTGATCGGATGTGCATACACTATGGTCGTCTACCTGCTGCCAGTTTCTCATTATTCCACCATTTTTTGATTTAAGACTCCTTTCACAAGGTCCAAAATATTCAGCTCAGTAAGGACATTAATAGATACATTGAGTTTCCCGATATACTTCCTGAAATATAGTTGTGTCAGAACAATTTCCCATTGTAGTAATTGAACAGAATGACTTTCAGCTAGATGCTACATTTAGGATCTAAACTAAAGACATTTATTTACTTATTTTTCATTTGCTTGTACAGATTTTTGATTATCACAGTTAACATTTCATACTGACAGTTTTTGATAATGGAGGGCAATGGGAACAGGTATGAGTGGATTTATGTGGTTTAAAGCTGAAATTGGACCCAATAACTTTGAAAAAAAAAGTTAATTGTAAAGACAGAATGATAATTGCACTGATTTGTGAATTGAAAAAAATATACATTTGCAGTTTGCTGAGCTAACATTGGGTACCCACCACCAAATAAACTCTGCAGTTTCCCTCCAAGAGCCGTTTTAGTTACCTGTAGAGGTAGTTGATTTATTCATGAAAACCGGATGTAAGAGCTTGTGTGAAGTTACCTCGCTTGAAATCCGGGGTTGTTTGTTCGTGAGGACCAGCGTGATGAAGACAAGTGAAACTGCCCCAGTGTTTTCCTTTCCGACTGCGAACTGCGCCCTACGCGAAGAAAGGCCCTGACAACTGCTGCGGGACGGACTCACTTAACAACGGGGGGGGGGGGGGGGGGGGTGAGACTTTCTGAGCTGTGGATTTATTGTGGGGTAAAAAAAACAACAACACACAAAACATTTAGGCACGTCGCCACAGTATTCACCTTTAACTACTTGTGCTACTCGCCCATTTGTCACTTCCGGTTCGAGCGCGTTTGAGTTCGTTCTTCCGGTTTAACGCTAGCATAGTTTGCTAGCGAGTGAATTAATAGATAAACAACAGAAGTTGTGCCAAGTTCGTTCATGGGGGGTTTTGCCTTCTATATTTTTTTGCTGTAATATGGTGGTACAGGCAACGCTGTTTCAAACTGAGATGCGACTGTTCTCCCGCAGCAACAGCTAACATTGACCGGCTGGTCACCTCAGGAACTGGGCACCCGGCAGCTGAGTGTGGTGGGTCATCAAATCTATGAAAAAGCAGGAGCAAAATTAAAACAAGCACTGTGTGATCATTTGAATTAACAGAGCACATTTTCGAAATCTAAATTTGCCCGCTGAAAATAATATATATTTTTAATAACATATATTATAGCATATTTTTTCTTTAAAAAACTCTTATTAAAGAATTTACTAAAGAATGTTAATGTCTCATGCTAAATCTCCCAACCTGGCAATTCGTAAAGTTACAGTATTGGATTATCACACATCAATAAAAGAGTAAGTAAACAATGTATAACATTTGTTGGTTGTTTTTTTTTTCTTTTTTTGATTAGATCAAACTCTTATTCAAGTAAGCTAAATTTCAGAACCACGGTCAGTTCCAATTCAACACCAAGGTCAGATCGGGGTCAGTCCCACGTCAGAACCATGGTGCTAAGAGAAGAGCAGCATGGGAATAAAGACCTACTGATGCTTTATGTAGACCTACTGTCTTATTCTGTACTAATTCTGTACCAATGTACTAAACGTTGGTGCTTCTCATAAGAGAAACAAAAGGGGATCAGTTTAATATTTAAAAAAAATAGTGGCGAACAAAAGTATCACAAATGACTCGCGCGTGCACAATTATGAAACATAAGTTACACAATGCTGCACATTGCTTTCAAGGTTTTGTGAGACTGGTCTGGATGCCATATTATAATCATCCCACATTGTAAAAGTCCCTTTTGTTTTTCTGTTTACACATTGGCTAGCATCCCTCCCGTTTCTGTTTCTAAATCCTTGAGACCCTCGAACTATAAACCTGCGCTGCCTGTGCGGAGAGCAAGCTTGTGTTCGTTGGCCAGAAAAACCACGCAGTACTTCCGGTCATGTGAAAGAATTTTTGAATTTATTGAAAGTATTGCGCACACTCCCATTTTAAAACGGATCAATCCAGAGCACTGTGACTAATACGTGTGACACAATACACTGTACCTTGTATATGGTTGATCAATAGTTAGCATCTTCTTTTCATATAGTGATGCTTTTAGGATTTAGTGTCACATCCTCTCTATTTCCTGTAGCACGCTGCCTCCCTGTCGCTCCCTGGAAGCAGCTGCCTCACACGGCTGCGCATCACTGGAGAGAGGTGACGAGCAAACTCGCAGGAGCAGGATTCATTTGTGGACTCGACTGCTGTACAAGAAGCGTGTTTAAGACTAAAGAGCCAGGGGGGGGCGAGAAAACAAACAAACAAACAAACAAACCCACCGGGTTCAGTCTTCGTCCAGGACGCTGCAAGAGCCGCATGAACCTGCGGTTGGTGTTGAACGCGACTTGTTTTGGGAGTTCGGTGTGATTTTCTTCACACTTTCCACACCGCAGGCGTCACCCAGAGGCAACGCGCCAACTGCTGGAGTAGTTTAAAAAGAAGTCAAACGAGGATTACTTCAGCCTCCTCTGTCTCGGTCCTGGTGTCCGGAGAGACGCACGGAGGCAACAGCGGGTTCTTGTAGCAGGAGGCTGCTGATGCACACGTCGGGGAGGATCGAGTGAATCTGTGGATCGCGGTGACATTTTTTCTCCACGAACAAATGATTGCAGTTAATTGATTTGCAGGATCGACCCCCCCCCCAAGACTGACGCCCGACAGCCGACATCCCCCACCCTCCGCGTTGCCATCGCCGTTGCGCAGGCACTATGTTGATGAAGGAGTACCGCATCTGCATGCCCCTCACCGTGGAGGAGGTAGGTGAAGTTTCCTCGGTTTTCTCGTGGTGTTGTTGAACCTGCCCTGGTCCGCCGGTCTCTCACTCTCCCACCACCCTGCTACCACGGAGCTGCTGGTGGTCCGTGCGCGGTTTGCCTGTACGATGTGTTGTAAAGTTGACAGTGATGCGCCAAAGGTGCATTTGGAACAAGTACAACCGAGGTGCGTTCAGGGAACCGCCGCGCGGTGGAGCTGCTGTATGCGTTCACGACGAGCGGTCCATCGTGCGACCTGGGACAGAATTTGAACAGCAGCAGCAGCAGCAGCAGCAGCAGAGCGTTTGATTATCACACCGTTATAGGTGGCGAAGGACAAATCGTGCATCTATTTGACTCGAGTGTTTGGGTTGTGGTTGTTTGCTTTGTGAGTTGTGTGGACACAACGCTCTTGTGCTTCTTCTTCTCTTCCTGACGACACTGCATTGTTACGGTCACATGTTTTAAAGAACACAAGTTACCTTTGCATTCCTTATTTTTGGGGAATTTGTTTCATATGCATGTGTTTTACGCAGCCCTGTCTCAAGAGTTAAGCTGCCAGAATGCAGATTTAATGCACATTTTAGATCAGGATAAATTGCAGGGACACGCTCGCACACTAGTGTGTTTTTGTTTGGAGATTGGTGGGGTGAGAGAAAGGATGAGGCAGAGGAGCATCTGCAGACTGAAGTTCCCCTCGGGTCACAGTCACACAGAAGACAGCTTCATGATCAGGACCCACTGCTGTGTTGAGACATGTCCGATGCAAGTAGGATCCAATATTTCACTGACAACAGTCGGTGCTCAGCTCAGGTTTGCCTGTATGTATTATTTTTGTTATTCTTGATCTAGCTCCCTTCTCTCCTTTGCTCCATCTGCTCTATTTGTGTGACATTTTTTAGTCCTTTTAAAAACAATTGTGGTAAGTGATGATATTCGAGGTGTAACACATTTGAACCTGGGGTTACATTTACCTCCTGCTCCAAAGGCAGATAGACTTCATTCCAGTGTTACCTGAACCTAAGCAACAGATTTTCCAGCTGAAGTGTTTTATTGTGTTTAACCGTGTCATGGAGGTTTTACACACCATTCAACTCAGGTTATGATGTGACTCCATGATGCCACTTTACAGGGAGTCAGTGCACTCCTGTATAAATGTGTAACCATAGTAGTTCCTTCGTGAATCTACAGTCCTTTTCTGTGGTCAGTCAAAGCCAATTGTGTTTGGATGGGATCTAAGCAGCCTGTCCAGCAGTCTAATTATCCCGATGTTGGTTGGTCGTCCTGGTTTGGACCCTTAAGTACTGTCGTTTCTTTAATGTGTCTAATTACCAGGATGCTGCTTCGTCGCATCCTGTCCTTAGACTGATTGACTTCTCTGCTTTGCTTTGCTTCACTCCAGTGGTGATGGAAGATTCCATTGTCCTCCGTGGCCAGCTAAAGGCTGTTACATCTGCTGTGTGTGTGTGTGTGTGTGTGTGTGTGTGTGTGTGTGTGTGTGTGTGTGTGTGTGTGTGTGTGTGTGTGTGTGTGTGTGTGTGTGTGTGTGTGTGTGTGTGTGTGTGTGTGTGTGTGTGTGTGTGTGTGTGTGTGGCGTGCGTGTGTAAAAGACACTCAGACATTCAGAAATAGTCAGACTGGTGCAAATAACTAATTCACGTAAATGCTTCTAAATAGTAAATGACAAAAAGTCACACTCACCCATTCACACACGCATTCATAAAGCGCTTCCGGTATACATTACATAGTGCTCCTCGAACCCGTACACACTCTCACACCAATGGTACAACATCAGTCATCATATGCTGTACACTATATATAAAAATGGATGTAGACACCGGGTCGATTAAGTGCACATATTTGTCTCACAGTAAATATATTGTCATTGTCCTTGGATTATTGAGTAAGTATTCTTTCAGTGCTCTGTTTGTATTATATACAATACTTATGGACCACACCACAGGAGTCGAGATGCAGCATGAGGGCAACAGACTCCTCTAGATACACATGAGTAAAGCTTTTGTGAAGTGGACCAGAAGACATGGCTAGACAGCTGAAGAAATTTTATCACCCCCCTCTTAAGGAGACTTTCATCTTTGACTGGTGATTAAGTTCAAGCACTGCTGAGAAAAAGAATGGAGACACATTTGTGCCACGGCATTAAGGCAATCCAGTTAACTAGCCCATAAAATATTGAACTATATAGCTACAGGGCTTTTTACTTTTCTCGAAAGTGCAATAAATATGCACATTCTGTTGCCCTTTTTGTTTCTGCTTATCTTATGTTAACAGTCCTTGCACTGATAATATAAAGCATCTAACAATAACCTTCTATGTTCTGCAGCAGAATGAGCGGCGGACACCTGTTTTGATAGCGGTGACATCAGCCAGTCAGTGTAAGGTCAGTCTCTGGGGGTTTGTTTGTGTCCCTGCATACTGAGATGCCCCACAGCGCGTTCAGGCCTTGACCCAAGATCCTGTTTACGTCCCCCAGAGTCGAAGCTCTGTGCTCCGACTACAGAGAAGCCTGTTCCTTCGTCGCTCCCTGAGGAGCTCGTATAGCTCGGCCAGAGAGTGACCTGGCTCACACAGGCCAGATGGAGAGAAACATGCTCTCACAGATGATCTGCCAGACGTCAAACGGTGAGCCAGGGAGAGAGACAGGTAGAGAATGTATGTGTGTGAAGAAGGCGATTGATTGTACTTTTGGCAACTGTCTGTCTCTGCCTAAGTCAGCATGATTCTGTTCTGGCGACTGTATTTGTTTTTCAAGCATTTGCGTCTGTATGCAGTAGACCAGATACAGATTCATACTGCCAACTGTATCCATATGTGTGAATGCACTGGACAAGTAATTAGCTTCAGTAGATTATCTTATTTTACTACAAAGACTGGAACCCATTGTAAAAAAACAGTGAATTACCAACTTTACACATGTAACACAATTTTGAACATAGAGTATACTACAGAACAGTGTGAGTCTTAGATGTTATAGCTAACTGCTTGCTCCAGCTATATATGCAGTACAAAGACTTGAGAATGGAGTCAATCTTTACATCTTAACTCTCAGCAAGAGGGCAAATAAGCATGCTATAAATTGCTGAATTAAATAACTGAACTTCAGTACGTACGGCTGTAGATGCACTTCAATAGATAGAGCTGTAAAAGCTTCACCGTGGCCTTAATTTAACGTTGACGTTGAATAGAGCTTTCAACAGCACATCAATAACATTCAGATTATTTGCTATTAATTACCCATTCAATGATTAAAGATCAGATAGTGTCTTTTCTGCACCTGAACAGCAGTTGAATTCATCTGACTCATTGCCTGATCAGCTCCTGTGTAATAAGTTTTGGAGCGTGGGTTCAGGCAACAAGAACACCATCTTCGCTCTGTTAGAAGACAGGGGAGGTGTCTGTTTTCCATTGTCATTTAATAATGGCAGTAGAGTAAATTAGTCAAGAGAATGGAGCTAGATTTCCACTTTCAGTCTGTGCTGGCGTTACAGCTACAGAATGGCAGGGGTGGAAAGAGTACTGGAGTAGGCTTACTTGTGTAAAATGTACTGAAATGAAAAGGACAAAAATGAACTATGAGGAGGGGTAAAAAAAGTTATATAGTGTTAATATTAATGATAATATATCTTGTCGGCCAGTTCCAGCTGTTGATTTGTATTTATTTATTTTCCTGTAACATTGGAAAATACTTTCTCCTGTGAAGGAAGTGACTGCTGGAGATGATCCATAATTTAGTTCCAGTATACTATTTTGAAAAATTCTGTGTTGAAAACTGTCAAGATAGGGCAGCATCAGCGTGTTAATGTTGTTATTTTGAACTGGAGTTTCAGCAACTTTTATGACGATATTCTGGATGTTTAACCGTCTTCCGAGCTAAGTCAAAACATGAATTTCTTAATTTCTATCATTTATGTAAATTGTGTATCCCATTTATAATGCATCCTCCTTTCCTCTTGTCTCATCTCTCCCTTGAGAGAAGAAGGCCTGATCCCAAAGCAGCCTCTTTCCCCGTCGCCCTAGCTGCTCCCGCTCTGTTTGCGCATTGCCGTGGAGGTACACCAGGTCTTCAGACACTGAGCTGAATGAGCTCTGCAGTCACAGCTGGAATGACCAAAGCACAAAACTGGTGCACTCCTCCTCACCGAAGGTAGAAGTGAATGTAGAAGTCACAGCTGAAGGATTTTGTATGTTGACTTTAAAAGGTTAGCCCGACCCAGCATACACCTGTTGGTCATGGAAATCAAACCTGCAATGGGTTGTGGATCAAATTAGTGATTAATGAAGGTAGATGCAACTTTTTTTTTCTTTTTTTTTTTATCAGTGCAGAGGTAATGCTAATCGATCTTAACCTTAGGACAGCTCGGAATTAGTCCCTGCTGTGAAATTATTGAAACCCTGGTGATATTCTCAATGTTTTCTCTGTTATTCCTTATTTTGGTGACCTGTGCCACTGGCATTACTTTGTAATTTGGCCTAGTTAGACCATTCAATATAGACTGGAACTCATTGCACATAGCGCATGTTTTTAAAGGCCCACAAAGAGGGAGGTGAGCTTGAAAGAATAAAAGTCAAAAAAAAGAGAAGAAACCCAAACAAAGACTCAACTGGTGCTTCAAGAAATTTGACAAATGACCTTGAGTTAATGAGCATTTTTGTTAGAACTTTTTCATCATTTTCCTTTTATGTTTTTATACCCACAGCTGTAGCTGCTTGACAGTGCAGAAAGGTATAACAAAACAAAAAAAACAATACCCATAGATCAATTCATCCATTAGCTTTAACATATAATCCTTCAAAAGAGAACCATGGACTAGATGATGCATTATTGAGTGACAGACATTCACAAGCACTGTGAAGTAAATGCACCAGCCACATTAATAAGCTGGCCTGGTGCCGGGGCTTTACAGGTGAAGATAAAAGTCCTAGACGATAGCATATATGTTCAGTAGGCAAGCAACAATTGAACATAAGCCTTCACAATAAAACATTTGATTTAAAGCTAATGAGTTTCAAATAAAGGACAAACGTATCACCAAGGAGATGAACAAACCAAAAAACTAAAGACAAATACATGAACTCAAGTTGTGAGGTTGTTGGTGGAAAGTACACTAGCAACAGTGTGAATGGAAAGATGGCGGATGTGCATTAAACCAACAGTTTGATGAATGGTGGTTTGGTTGAAAACCACAGAAATCATAAATTTGCAATAAAACATAACCCTTTCTAATCTGAAGTCAATGAATCTCCGATGCATTTACCTGAAAATGAATTTAAATCTGTCATCACACCAGTAACTCTGTCTGCAGCCTGTGTCATTCCAAAGGCTGACATGTGTTGTGCCCTGTTAATGCTGCTCGCTGTTTGTTTGAAGCTTCACACATTGCAGCACTGAGCTTCAAACGGAGGTTGTGAGGGGTAAGAGAAAGCAGCGACATGTCTTTAAATAGTCCCCTTGCACATATATACATGCCACTGACACACATTGTGGCGTCTATTTCTAAGAACCGGGTACATAGCTTTTAGTTACAGGAAGTAGCCACGATATTGATGTATTATTTATTTTGCAATATAGTGGAACTGTGCACCAGCAGCGTGCAGAGGGGCAAAGTGAGGATAGTTTAAATTATCCAGATCAGCTCTTTGTTTATACCTGGATAAACTGAGGACGTCCCTTTCAGTAACATTCCTCTGATAAGAGCGTAAAGTCCTGTATTTTAAATCACATTAATTATTACACCTACAATAACTGAATAGCCATTAAAACCCACAGTAATCTGCTGTGAATGGAAATATTGATAAAATCCTGTCCATGTTGGGGAGCTCTGGGTGGACCCTGCCTCCGTGTAAAGTGGTCACATACACTGTTATGTTTTTTTCTTCTTCTTGCTGTCAGTAAGTCACCTTTGTTTTTAGTGTGCATGAATAAAATGTGTCTGTGTACGTGGACCTCTGAAAACGGTCTCAGCTGGTTGCCTGGCAACTTCATGGTGATAACAAGACATAAGGAAATAGCTTGGTAGTGGGTTTTATTTTTTTGGATATGCCCAAACTGCTTAAGCCTCAGAGAGAATGATTGAAATTATTTAAAATTTTGGAGGACTTATAAGGTCAGTACCCCTAAAAAGTGATGCACCTTCTGTCGAATGAAAAATGTGCGTGCGTGCGTGCGTGCGTGCGTGCGTGCGTGCGTGCGTGCGTGCGTGCGTGCGTGCCGTCCCACAGAGCAGGCTGCAGTTTAGAAGCTTACATCATTCACCTGATCAAAACAGGAAAACGCTAAATCGTCTCTCCCTGACTCCCTCCATTTGTGTCTGTGACACACCTCCTTTCCTCCCGTACCGCTAAACCTTACTTACTGTCAACATCCTGTCTAAACAAGGAACAACAATGGCCGCTGAGAATAGAAGCTGTGCTGACACATTGTGAATGTGTCAGGAGAGTTATGGGACAGGTGTTAGCAGAGATGCAGCACGAGGAGGGGAGCAGCTGGGCATGCGACGCTATAATGTGATCCCAATGCATAAGGACATGTTGTGCAGTCTGACTGGTGATCAGTTGTATATGTGATCAGACTTATTATATGATAATAAAAAGTAATGTGTCATTTACCATTTTGTAAAATGACCCTGATTTATGCAGGGAGGTTTTCTAAAATGACAAAACTTAAAATGTAACTTTTAACTTTGAGGATAAATACAGGACGAATTAAATGATTGGATGAGCTCCTTCACAGCCCCACAGCTTCTTTCTTTATTGTCAGAACTTTTGATTGATTCATACATCAGGATGAGACGAGGACAAGAGGATTTATAACAGGAAATATTTAACAAGAAAATCTTCTGAAATAGACCGTTCACCCAGCCTTTAATACTGTTACCATTATCCATTTTACAGCAAAATCCAAATCTTTTCACAGATATTACATTGTCATTTTCTGGTCTTTTAGTTTTCTCCACATTTCTGGTTTGGTGAATGTGACACTAGTGGACACATTTACATTATCATGCATCATACATTTTCCCCCACGACACCTGCTTGCGTGTGTGTTTGCTTACGTTCAACCCAGCAAGGCATAATTTGAGTCCGAGAAGTTTAAAAATCTTTGTGAATTTAGAGGGTAATTTACAAAATGATCCTGTAAATTCACAAAGATGCACACACTGCTAAGGGATGGGGAACAAATGCTTGCATCACTAATCACAACGCAGCTAAATAGATTTGATAGATTCAGTCATTGAGCCAGCTGCATAATTAGCCTCTGATCCTTTGTAAGGGTCGTCTCTCACTGGGTAACTAGGAGACGTTCACTCCATACCACCCGGCACTAATCCCAATCAGCTCCTAAACCTGATCATCACCGAGACACAATTAACATCCGTTTATTGTTACAGCTCTCCCTGCACGTGCCGTTAACCTTCTCACACGTGGCTCTGTCGTTAACGTATCAAATCCTCAGTGTGTCCAAGTGCTTCTTCACAGCAAAATGGGTCCTTTACCCATGCATGCTTAATTCAATTCAATTCAATTTTATGGCGCCAAGGAGGAGGAAAAACTCCCTTTTCTTACTGCTCGCTGATGAAGGCCACTTCCTCATCAAAGAGATTTCTGATCAGCTGTGAGCTGCCAATGTTCCGACTGCACACAGGGACACTTGTACCTGTTATTCTTGTTTGCACACCATGTATCTGCGCATACACCCACGTGATGTAGATGGATACGATCATGTGTGTGTGTGTGTGTGTGTGTGTGTGTGTGTGTGTGTGTGTGTGTGTGTGTGTGTGTGTGTGTGTGTGTGTGTGTGTGTGTGTGTGTGTGACCACACAAATGACCCACACAACTGTTTGGTTTTACCTTATAAACAGCAGAGGAAGAGAGTTTGCACAATGACACATTTATGGTTATCTCGCATTAATTACAACATTGACGCACTTCTAATGATTTTTAATGTGTAAAGAAGGCAACCACAGTCAACAAGAAATATGCCAATACTGTATGGAGATATTTTGCCGTTGACACAGATCATCAGGGGCAAGTTGTAGACGCCAGGGTCCTCAGGTTGTCCGTTGGTGGAATAGTTACTAGGGATACCACCAAGAATTGTACAGGAATACCTCTCTTGGCCAGACGTACTTTCCTAGAAAGGGAGCTTATATATTGAATATGTGTAATTTGTTATCGGCCTAATTGAGAATCCAAATGAAAATATTTCGAACTGTTGCACATGAAATAGTTAGATAAAACATCATGTTACATAAAATTCAAAATCCTTGAACAAAACCTGAATCAAGTGCTTGGAACTATTTTAAATATCCGATGTGTTTTTGTACAGAAGCAACAGGAAACGTTATGAAAAAAGTTATGAAACAAAAGGAAGCCTCTGTGTTTATCTCCATGAACAAGTGAGTGTGACATACGTATTTAATGTCCCCTTCTCCGCAACAAAGATGCCTCACTCAGAAAAGAGAGTAAGACAAAGAGAGAAAGAAGGAGTACATCTTTGATACTAGTGGGCGAATATGTGCACAAAGAGATGGAAAGTAATTGGAAGATGCTTTTACATGACAAAAAAACATTTCAAACCACCCACTCAAAAGGAAATGAAAACCCTCTCATCCCATGGAACACGATATGATTAAGGCATTCCTGTGTTTCCGCTATTTACATTTTGTGGCGGACGGCATTATTATAATATCATTACTGCCCAGTTAGGCCCAGATGTCCTGTACCGTGCTGGGGTATTGACCTCACACCTCGCTCTGCACTTTAACTCTCCGGGCCTGACAGTTGAGGCAAAGCACTCTGAAATCTCTTCTTACCATAACAGTTTAAATTAATCTAGAATTAACTAAAATAGGATAGTTTTGGTAGTGACTGCAATAAACACCAACCAGAAATCCTGAGGACCCATCCAGTTTTACTCCACAATGCCCCATGCAGCAGCTGAAAGAAATCCCGGTGGAAACACTGAATTGTTCACCCTGTATGTCCTTCCTTGAGCACTTTGTGTAAAACATTGTGTATACTATTTATCCCTGCCTGGTTTTCTCTGACTCAATGTTCCCCGGGCAGCTAATCAGTGCCATTGGTACAGGTGGCCAGCAGCATGGATCTTCTTCTCTCTCTTCCTGTGGTGTCGTTTTCTTCTGTCAACAGACCCCAGTGATCTGAATTTATCCTCCCTTCTGCAAACTGTTATTTAATTGCAGCGATGTGAGAAAATCTTTCCGCAGCTGCTATGTATGCCCACGTACTGTGCTTATTTGTGTCCACGTCTCTTTGAATCCACTTAACAGTCGGCCGTCTGCGGTTAACTGGCTTCCTTAAGCTTCATGAATACAAATAACACTTTCCTTTATCAGTAGATTAGAGACACATTTCCCTTCTTAGATTCACAGGCCAGTTTCTTGGCCATGTGCGGTATGTGCATAACTCCGTCCTAACATCGCAACGCCAATGATATTCTGTTGTCCCAAGGCTTAGCTCAGTCTTAGTGTTAAGTAAATATCATTTCACAGATATTTACTTAACACTGTCCCATTCAGTGGAGATTTCATAAGTCCAGTTTGTCCGATTAATGACTTGCGACCATAAAGGGTTTGGGTTTAGCTCGTATTTGATGATGGTATTGTATGAAAATTGCCTCTCTTTTTTTAAAAACAAGTCATTTATGTCCTTTTCCCTTTTTGAACCCTGCCCATTTCCTCCACAGTTTTTCTGCCACCACAGAATACCTGGTCTCTGTATATATGTGCACGACGTAGAACAGACACGCAAAGTATACAATAATGGCCCACTGCTCCTCAGAGCAACTCCAATCCACTCCAATTTCTCATCAGAGCTTTAAATTTTCCCATTGTGGGACCAATAAAGGTGTATCTCTCTAATTCATCAAGTGTCCAATTTTTCGCCTGATTAAATACTGAGTGCTTCTGATGAGGCTTCATCCCTCAAGTGTCTTTGTGCGTATGTGTATGTGGGGGGAGAGGCTGTGAGCGCATGTTTGCCTGCACTTTGATTAGGATAGGACAAGCAAACACGTCTTCAATATGAAATAATTTCCCACAAACGTAGATACAGATTGCCCTTTCTTTAGCTCACCTCTCTGAGCTGCAATGCTCCTCCCTTGGTGCCTCGTGTTCCAACCTCCAGCTGTGAAGAGGAGCGTTTCAGTCTCCATAAGCTGCAATGAGCAGCCGTCTTCCATAATTACTATTGATCAGGTTGCACTCTCTGAGGCTCAGTTAGTCACTGTTGTGCACTGTTATGTGCGCTGCACTTAAATGAAAAAGGGTCTGCACAACAGCGCCTGAAATAAATAAAAGAATCATTTATCATTCTCAATATTTTGTCTTTCATCATTCTAAATATATAGAGAGAACAGTCTTCATTATTAATTAATATATTAGTGTAATTCTCTAAATATTTGCATCTTTTAATCATAAAAATGTATAAAAATGATAGTATTGAAGACCTCTAAATTGTCATCAGTTGGGTTAATTCGTATAATAATAGTATTAAAAAAGATTTAACAATCAAACTAAAAGAAGTATACGGGAGTCTATGAAACATGATCTTGACTTCACGACAGGCGAATACGGTCTAAAGTTCCCCAATTAACAGCCGTTCACAGAAGTCTCACCGGGGCGTATGGACCTCCTGCACGATGCAGCACAAGAATAGCCGACAAAAACCTGGTGGTTGTCACAGACGCCGCTTTCTCACGTAACCGTTGCCGTTCAGCTAGCGGGATACCTGCATGTCAAGTGTTTCGCTCACGCGCTCAATCTGGCGTCACAGCGGGCGTTACATTTGCCAGCAGTAGCCGGGCTCCCAGGGAGAGTGCGGTGCATAGCTGGCTTTTTCCACAGAGGCAAACAATGTTAGAGCTCCTCACAAACTCAAGACGGAGGTCGGCTCAGTACAGCACTTGGTTGTAAGTCTAACTCTGGAACAGAAACAATTCTCCATGCGCTGATGCTTAAATGTTTTTCTTGCAATTGAGTAAATTTGCTAAAATACCTTTCGGTTTCTTAATTTGAATAAAGCTAACAGAAGTTTGCTATAAATTTACATTGGCACCAGTATTGCTGCTCAAACCAGACATTAGGGTTCTTTTGGTCATGTTAATTTATTGTTGTTTATGAAAGTTCATACAAAGGAAACACTGCTTGGTTTGATGTTAGACGCTGCCACAAATAAATCGGTGACGGAACAAGTCGTGTCGTGTCCTGACACATCCTCCTCAGCTGCTCTCCAGAGGGTTAGAGTCAGGGTTAGCGAGAGAGAGAGAGAGGAAGAGAGACTCTCGATGTGTAACAGCTTCATGCCAGAACTTGTAAAATGTCATCTTAATAATCATCATGCCAACATGACAGGCTTCTGTCCTTGCAGTGCGTTGAGCCTTTACCTTGCCCCGTCTCATCGGCAGTGGGGACACACAGCTTTATCAGCTTACATTTGGCTCCACTATAAGGCAGAGAAATCTGAGGTCGTCGCAAGTAAATGGAGAGGTTGATATTGTATGCAAGACCAAACCAGGATAAAACTTGTGGCCCCTCCTTTTCTCTCTCATTCGTCTTCTCTTTCGACTGCTCTATGTGCTCACACTCACCCTCTCTCTCTCAGCAGGGCTGTAACAAGTACAGTGTGCTTGCTCTTTGCATAATAAATGAGATGGTTTTCTCCGAGCAACCTGAAATTCTTGTTGTACCAAAACACATAGGGGACATAAGCCTTATATAACATTGAGCGAGACTTGTTTATAAAACAACTGAATACCCCCCCCCCCCCCATAAAAACACACAACCCCTGTTTCACTTTTTTTTTCCCTCATCTCCTTTACCTTTTTGACGATCTACGTCAATACAATCATCTCCCCTTCTTCTCTCCTCCCTCTTTTTCTCTCTCCTCTTACACGCATGCATGTAAGCACATCACTCCGGCAGACCACCTAATGTGCGACCGGGCCGGGAGCGGAGATGATGAATAGTGGAGAGATCCGATGTGAGTGATCTCGGAGTTATGTAATCTTTAGTTCAGTGACCTCAGAGGCTCCAGAGATGCTGGGTGGCAGAAGAAGAGTGCAGCGGAATGAGGAGAGAAGGAGGCACAACAGGCCAAGGCACAATCCCATGTCTCATTTTTACCCCTACCCCTTGCCCCTTCACCTTGAAACGGAGGTACAAGGGAAAGGAGTTGAAAATCTACCCCCACGAAATGGGACACCCCTTCGAACGCGATACGTCGTCACGTAAGCAGACGCGACGTGTTCTTTACCATGTAAGCAATTTTTTTAGGTTTCAGGAGGTTTGGAGAAATACAAGTCGAAGAAGCCGATGAGCAGTTTCAGCAGGAGACGTTTATTTGGAGATGTGGTTCACAGCACAAAACGAAGACGAATCAAAGTGCATATGGGTGTACAGTTCTTTTGCACCCGCCATCTACGAAACAGGCCTGCGGTGTCACATGTTCAATTGTTCACAACAAGGACTCATCTGCGTCATCATACTAGATAGCCTCAACAAGATACTGGTCACAGCAAGGAAACATCGGCGCCAGCATGATTATGTTTAGCATCAACAAGACTTTGTTCACATTGCTTACAATCAGGACACATTTCGCCACTACAACAAGATTCTTTTTTTTCTTTTTTCTTTTACCGGAGATTCAACATGCCTAGAACGACAGCGATGTCATTGTAAAGACGCTGTTGCAGTTACTATGGTGACATACCCAGAATATTCAACTAACAAACATGCTAATTACGAATAGAAAGGAGCTGAAACTAGGTTTTCATGCTTTCACACCTGTCACTCTCTCTCCATTCCTACGAATTGATGCAGAGAATGTAGGAAAGGCATTGTTCATTTTTGTGTTACAGCACACATTAGCGTCTAGAAGCCACAACGTATTGCTTGCCCTGGCGAGCTGCCATCCTTGGCATCCTCCCACACTGACTGCAGTGAAAAATTTTATCAAACTATTACAGGTGAGTTAACATTCACCTTCACATTTTGCTGACTCGGCACTAATTGGAGCAAACAGTCAATCACACTGTATGCACTCCCTCTCATGGCCCACATTTCTGCTGAGCCTGCTGTGTGAGCGCGTGTGTGCGTGCGTGCGTGTGTGTGTGCGTGTGTGCGTGCGTGCGTGCGTGTTCTTTAGTCCTTGATGGAAAAAGTCATAGTTTTAAGCTCTTGAGTTATAACCTTGTCTGAGTGAAGGAATTCGGTTACAAATATTCAGTCTAGACAGGAGTTATGAGAATTGATTTCATTGTCACACAAGAATATGTGTATTTTTGTGTACTTTTTGTGCTTAAAACATTGGCTTTCAGTTGACACTTTCATGACCCCCAGTTGTCTGAAAGACTTGCAGCAATAGGGACAACCGTGAGAAAGGCATGATGTGCTGGTGTGGTCCTCTCTTCAGTGTGTGGAGGTTGGTGGGGTGTCTAATTTCCCAGTAAATACTGCATGGATGTTGATGAAAGAAATCAGGCATATTTAGGGGAATAATATTTACGAGTGTGCGCAATTTGGTGCTGCCTGATTGAATATGAGGGGCCGAGGTATGCGCTCACTTTGAGTGCCATTCTAGTTCCAGGAATATTTTCTTCTAGCCCTGCGTAGCCAGACAATACTCAAATGTGAATCAGACATTAAAATGTCAACAGACTAGAGCATGCAGAGGGGAGATGCCTTTGTCGTCGCCAGAAAACTATTCTTTGCAAATAATGTGGCACAACAGATACAGACAACAATGCCAGCTTCTTTTAACTACCTATGCGTGAATCATGTCAAACAGTACGGGGAGAGTCTATGGATGGAAGCCACGAAAGTACAGTTAAGTGCTCAAAACAAACCCTAGACTCAGATGAAGCAGCAGGCGTTTGCTTGCGGCACACCATATGGCCAAGTACCCGGAAAATTGAAGGACGAAATTGCCTTCGCAATTTACATCTGCAAAGACACGGCGACAATTTACATAATTTATTTTCCAATAATGTGCTGTATCGTGATATGTATCTTTATCTCTAAATGAAATGCCACATCAGGATTTTACTTTATGTTTATATTGCACAGCTCCGATATTGTTTATGTGTTGTCGGTGCAGGGGATCAAGAGTGTTTCAAGCATATTGTAAATAGTGATTTGCTGCTGCCATTTTATTCTTTCCAAATACTCAATATATGTGTTACAACTTCTGCAACACGTTTTCTAGCATATTTGTTTGATGAATTAGTATTACCCTTTGTCAGCCCAAGTAAATATATCGCCATTTGCATTATCCTTTGACCAATATCGGTATGTATCTGCTGTGAGAGGCAGGGTATTTATATCTTTGTCTGCCCTCTGATGTTAAAATAATTCATCCACCATATGGGCAGATGAGATAAAACAGCATGGGTATAATAAACAATGGTTTTCTGTAAGGAAAACGGCAGGTACAAATAATGCTCAATGTAAATCAATATACTGCAAAGGAATTGAACATTTCACATATACATGATGGCACAATGATTGCCATATTAACCGGGGCCAATAATTTCAATAATGATGTAAGGCTTTATTGATCTCCTTTGTGCGAGTACCGGGTTAGATAGAGACAATCTGCCTGTGTTTCATATGTGTGCATGCAGATAGAGATCTTTTCAAACTAAAATGGACATCAAAATGCAGAAGCTATTTATCTCAACAATGGCACAGTCAGTTATCCAAGAATACAGAGCGCCCCAAGCAGTAATTACTCTGTCTGTGGTTGAATTTTAATTACATCTTAGCAATGTGTCTGGTACTGTCTTGTGTGTTTGTGTGTGGGGGGGAATGTTATCATACACTCACACCAACACACTCCTTCCTTGGCTGTAGCACAATGACCACAGCTCCCCCACCACCTGCTGTTGTGTTAGAACAGAGAGACAGAAGAGAGTTTAGTCACAGTGTTGGCTCCATGCTTTCATCTTTAAATGGTATTTTATGTTTCCACATTAAGCAAGGGGGTGACTTTCATATTTGTGCATTCATCATTTTCCAGGGATGGGAGGGAGATGTCAGCGACAATTTCCATACATTGGGATGGGTTTCATTGATTCTCAATTAAACTTACCAGGACTTTGCTGTACTACTGTGTTAAACTAAACTTGTTTGATATCATAGGTGCATTTTTTTTTTTGAATCATCCACTGGTACAAAAGTGCAATAACCAACTGTGCAATATTAATATTTATTCTCTATGTGCAACTATTGCTATTTAAAAATTTCTTTAAATTTCTTTCCATTCTGCTATTTCTGCTATATTCTGTCCACTGTGCTGCTGTAACGACCAAATTTCCCCATTGTGGGAAGAATAGAGGTATATCTTATCTTATCTTATCCTATCTAATCAAAAGGTATTAGCTTAGCTTAGCAAGAAGCCAATAAGCCATGGGACCAGCTAGCCTACAAGCAAGTCGAAGGCTCACGAATTAGCATCTCCTGTGTACAATCCTTACTCAAAGTTAAGTGTAAATATTTGGTAGTGGGTTATGTGCCAGACTGTTTCTTGGATTGAAGCAGTAATGGCAAATTGTTGTTTATGGACGTTAAGTTTTTGAACCAATAAAAAAAAAGAAGCTTGGTAGCGCATGAGGCTAGCTGGCTCTAATCCCTGTTTCTAGGGTTTGTGCTAAGCTAAGCTAACTGACCTTTGGCCGTAGCTTCACCGTGAGTCTCTTCATCTAATTCTCTATCACAAAGCAACTAAACGTCTTTTCTAAAATGCCTAACTTTTCTCTTCAATTCCTCCTTTGGTTTTTAGCTCAACAAAACAACATTATGAGCTAATATCGACGTTTGAATCCCGAGAGTGAGAAGAGGCGTTAGCCAAGGAGAACGTTGAAATTAAAAGTGGGGGGTAGAGTGAAGACAAAGGGAAAATATGACAATACATATGAAATATCCCTCAGAATGCAAATAAATTAAATGACAGGTGGAAGAGAAATGTATAGTGTCAAGAAAAAAGACACCTTTCTCTTGCTGTTGTCAGCCCTGGTTCCCTCCCAATGGCCTTACTGATTTTACATACATGGCCTTACTGATTTTACATACCAAAGTCAATAAGAGAATATTCATGGCCTCTCTATAGCCCGAGTAAGGGCCACTTCTCCCCCCTAGTCATTGGAGTGAGATTTCTAAAGACAGTGATGAAAAACAGACAATCATTCATTGGCCAGCGCTCTCAGGTAGACTGCCGACAGCGGCTGAATACAGGGGGAGCGTTGGAGGAAGAACGGCACAATGGCGGTCTGGTCCCTGAATGAGCCGGGGGGAAGATGATGCTTTGTGTCTGTACACCGTTGCTGGACATACAGTATGTGTGAGTGGCACTCGGTCTTCTTAATTGGTACTCCACCTCGCTGCCTTTCATCCAGCAGGGAGATTTGTGTGTGCCGTCTCTCATCTCATCATCTGTTTTATACTTTCTGCTCAAAACAGGAAATCCGATTTTGTACAACAACCTCCTCCAATAAGCTGTTTGAATGTCACAAAGTACCCCCACTCTCTCCGTCTCTCTCGGCCAAATGACACCTACAAGTACAGGTTGCACTCTGCCTGTCTGCTAGTGCTGAGCAGGTAGTGTATCATTTTGAGGTATTATTAAAAAAATATTTAAAAAAGATAGCTGCCTGTGGCCTCTAAAAATGATAGATATAAACAGTGAGGGATTATTCAGAGTGGGCTCCTCGCTACAAGCGATTCCTTTGACATGCATGTAATCATGTAATCCATTGTAAAAAAAAAAATTAAAATGTAGAGCCGTTTTAATATAGAGAGTAAGCCCCCTCAATGAGCTTTAATGAATTTGCAAGATGTTGTCCATTCTGAGCATTTTATTCCCTGTTGTTTAACACACAAATCCTTGTGAGATTTACTGCTTGGATCCTTTGTATGACCTTGTGTAATACTTGAACGTACTGCAGATGATTTTCTTTTTTTTTCTTTGGGACTAATTTATTTGGTCTATAAATCACCAAGAAACAATGAAATGCCCATCACATTCTCAAATCCAAAGCCCAAAGCAAAAAATGGTATAATTCAAATTCACTCAAGAAAGCGAGAGAGAGATAAGAAGAAAACTAAAATTTGAGAAGCTGGAACTCGAAAATGTTTGGCCCTTTTGCTCGATTGATGGATGTATCTAATCGGTTCGGCCCTAAATGTGAGTGCGACTGTGCATTTGTGTGGGACTAAACACAGGTTCCCCCTCTCTCATGCCTGGCCCGGGACAGTGTCATTGCAAACTAGAAAAAGTTAACCCAGACTCCAACAGCTGTTCAGACAGAAAACACACCGCCATCAACATTCCTGCTGGGAATACTTTGTTGCTGCCCTTTGCTTTTCTCTCATTGTCGGCAGACGGAAAAAATCTGGCATTGTCACACAAGTTACAACCTGAGCTTGTTTACTGGCAGACACTGACTGGGCTGTTTGTTTTCTTTCCACTACACTATCGCGTTTCTCTCCTCTCTCCATTCCTTGCTTTTTGTGGATGAATGTCGAGACTCAAGTGAACATCCCAGGCAGTCCTCGTCTTTTTTTCCACTAGCTTAACATAGCTGTCCGTGTGTGTGTGTGTGTTTCCGTGTCTGTGTGTGTGTGTTTCCGTGTCTGTGTGTGTGTGTGTGTGTGTGAGGGGGTGCGGGGGGGATTGGTGTATCGATTTCCACGGGCCGGAAATAAGCCTACAAGCAGTCGGAAATCTCTGTCCGGGGGCGGTCTCCCTCCAGCGCTTGTCGTTTTCCAAATGTATGGAAAATAGTTGCCGTGTGACACCCCGTGTCCAGTCCGTCAAGGCGAACGAGCATGACATTGTCGTCGGGCCAAGTGGGTCAGCCAGTGATGAGTGAGAGACTGTGGCTATTGACTTATGTGTCCCAAGGGGCCGTGGGATAGGTTCACCTAACTGTCTACTGATGTTGCTGTTACTGGTGTTGTGCTGCTTGGTTCTGACCTGGTGTGAGATCTATGTCACTATGCTGCGGACAGCTCCTAATCCCCCAGCTCACTTTCACTATGGCGACCGTCCCCAGGTGTCAGTCGACGAGAGAAGTTATCCTGGTATCCCTCTGCATTTATTTTTACGCCAGCTATAAAATGATACCAGCGAGTATACCGTTGGACTCATGTATTCTTGTTTGTCTCCTGTCTGTTTTTTAGTACCGGATCGGCCAGCTGTATATGATCAGTAAACACAGCCATGAACAGAGTGAACGTGGGGAGGGGGTGGAGGTGGTCCAGAATGAGCCGTATGAGGACCCCGAGCACGGATCAGGCCAGTTCACCGAGAAACGAATCTACCTCAACAAGTGAGTGTCTTCCTCTTGCCATGTGCCATATCTTCAATTTGATCCCAAAAAATGATTCCCATGATGAATACTCTTTATATACTACCAAAGGAGAAACATGTCTTTGACATTCACCACAGAAACGTCAATGCCCACACATCCCGCTTTAAACTGGAATTCTATTCTGTGTATTCTATATCTATTAATGTATTTTATTTCATCTCACAGTAAAAATCCTTCGCGGGTCGATCGCAGGTCACCGTTCAGCAAAGGCTGCAGCCGATGAAGCAGCCAGGAGAGATTTGACAAAGAAAATATGCTACGTGACAGTTTTTCACTGCACGGCTGCCACTCATCCCTGCAGCAATCGCTGAAGTTAACACAAAGATTAGCCACTGGTTAGATGACATGTCAACATCTGAAAGCTGTCCCATATTGTTTATGTTAGGATAATCGCAAAATGAGCAAAGCATGGCTGTTGGGTTTGAGGACTAAGCAAGGGGGAAATGTTGTTTTCATCTCTGTCCAAGCCTATTTTCCAGTTAGCACTGTAGCTGATCCTGTGCTTTGTTAAACTTGATACGTGTGAAATTGAATATTTGATTTTACAATTGAGTCAGTATGAAGTGAATAAGAATGTGCCCTGAATACTTTGAATCCCTCACCACACACATGCACACATTTTTCTGTGCAGCATTGCAGCGAAAACAAAATTGTGTACTGTACGTTTGTCCAAAATATAATGGACTTGGACTTTTCATTGAATCTCTGGTGACGGCCTGACTCACCACCTCCTTGATTTCTCTAATTAGAACTATAATAACACATGTAGACAAAGAGGATAGATGAATTGGAGAAGTATCCCTTGGAGACAATTGAAACATTGATTTCAAGGCGAAGCCTGCAAGTGAATATCAGGGACAAATTGCAAAAACAAAACAATATATAATTAATCTGCAAACCTAAAATATTTCACTGCTCTGTTTTTTCCCTGGCCAGAAAGTAGTTTTTTCTGATCTCAGCTCTTTTGGGTGCATTAATCAGTGCAAGGCTTACTTCTACAGCAGTAATTAATCTGGCCAGTCATATACTATATGCCTATCATCACCTGGTCCAATAAGTCCAATAAATCCACACCAAACTGTTGGCAGGAGCACAAACCCATCAATACAGCCAACTCTAATCAAAGTAATGTAATTTGAAACTATTGATTTCCATAGAGAGATATCTGCGCCCTGGGTCAGCTGCAAGCGGAGAAGTGCACTTGAGCTGATATAGATGCAGTGTTCTGCTCAAGCACTTGCCAACACGGACTGAACTGAACGTGGGACATATTTATGCAGGACCGAAATGGACGAAGTTGCCAACAATTTACTCCTGCAAAGCAAGATCAACCCAACAACTCAGACAAGTTCAAAATTACTCAGCTCACGGAGTTGTTTGCAGGTTTATGTTCATTACATAACTGGAAAAACATGTTAGAAACTAGGTTTATATATAAATAGTACTGTGAGACAGTTGGCTATCTTTGTACTATCTTTACACTGAGCAGCAGCACAAGAGACAAAACAAATGAGGAGGCAGGTATTTTCTTCCATGGTAGCTAACTTCAACCACATGAGATAATCCAGTGTTAGACAAATCATAGGATACTACAAATTAACTTATTAAGGCATTTAACGTGCTAAATCATGTAACCATTATGTTATAGCTGAACAAAGCAATAATTTGACTTTAAAGTTAAGTCTGGGGTTAACCTCATACTGTGTCCTTACTTCAACAGCATTTCATTTCCATGTCTTCCTTTGTTATAACAAGATTACTAAGTCCTCGTTCCCAAAGGTAAGACAATAACACGGAAGTAAAAAGAGAGAAACATTGAGCTACAGAGTGAGAGGCAGAGCGGGTGAGGTGTCACGGTCAGAAGTGTAGTAGATGTAAGTGGGCCTTTGGGAAATGAGAAGTCTAATCGACAAACTCAGAGCGGATTGCCGCTATGCACGCGATTGTGTTTGTGTACGTGTTCTTGCGTGTGCGTGTGCCTATGCGTTTCTGTGTGTTTGTGTGGGTAGAGGGAGATGAGGTCAGTGCAAGTGATGGATAATTTGAGCAGTCACTGTTGGACACCGTGCCTGCTTCTCTCCGCCCACAAACCACCTGTTACCGTGTTAAAGCTTGTGTGTGTGTGTGTGTGTGTGTGTGTGTGTGTGTGTGTGTGTGTGTGTGTGTGGATTGCTCCCTCTCTGGGACCTTTCCTGGTGTAAGCACTGACCTTGTCAGGACCATTAGTCCTCATTGGGACCAAAGCCTGGTCCTAATGAGGCAGGTTAGTTGAAGATCAGAGTTTGGCCTGAATTGGTCATGGCTAAGGTAAGTGTTTGGGTCCGGCTGACCAAAATGAATGTTGTGAAGGCAGTGTGAGGACACGGTCACCAGTCTGCTGTGTCTGGACAGTCAATCACAAACCAGGATAATCTCCACATCCAATTATCACCTCTCAACAAAGTATAAGAAGGGAAGAGTGTAGTAATATGTGAGTTGAAATTATCCGTGGCTAGTTTTAAAAATTATACCTGAAGGCAAAATTTGGTGCAGCTCAGTAATGGCATCATGGCGCTGTTTGCCACGTTTGATTGGTTGATATTCAGTCAGTAGAAACCTGGACAACTGTGATTCAGGCTGCAGTGACTTGTTTCTGAGGGAGCTCTGCTCAACAATTACACAGTGTGCACACGGTTTTTCTCTCACCATCTATTGTCAATCACTTACTTTTCATTGTTAAAAGTATCAAAGTTTTAAAAAGGGAATCTGCTCTATTCACCTGTGGCATTTTTTCAAATCTGTGGCTCGGCAATTTGCCTCCAGCTAAACCAGGTTTTCGCCCCCGTCGCCCTCTCTCAGTAATCTACCTTTTTAATTGGACGCCCAATAAGGTGCTCGGCTGTTTAGCTGCAACTGGCAGCAGTTTTGTAGAGTAATAGCTGGTTCCCTGTATTTTCCACCCTCCCTGTCCTCTAGATCTCTCACGGTGCAAGCTCTGGTCTTCTGCAGGGTGCAGGATGGGATGTTATCAATGTAATCAACTCCCCCCGGGGCCGTCATGGCTGCCTTCCATGACCAGCACTATGGTTGCACATATCATTTCTGGTTTGAGTGAAAGAGTCAATGAAAGAAGTGGGAAAATGTTTCAGAGGGGACAAATTTGACAGCACAGCGCAATTTGTCTCATTATTACTCTTGCCCCCTTTTTGTCTTCTTCTTCTTCTTCTCCTACAGTTCACTTAACCATCCACTACTCTTTCTTTGTGTTTCAGCAAGCTGCCCAGTTGGGCCAGAGCCGTCGTCCCTAAAATTTTCTATGTCACAGAGAAGGCGTGGAACTATTACCCTTACACCATAACAGGTAATGTTTTAACTATACATCTCTGTGCTCTCATCTCTGTAATGATACGGCTTTCTTCTGATTTGTACAAGAAGAGCGGGCACACACGCACACACTCAAAAAAGTGCATTTTCTGCAGCTGTCTACAAACATGACTCTGCCATTATGTGGGATCGTTTTGAGGGCAAAAGGATATGGAAGCAATATTCTGTCCAACGCAATCCACCATGAGCAGAGGTGACAGGGGAGGGGGACAGAGTTCAGGAGGGATGGTGGAAGTGATGAGGAGAGGACAGGCAGGTTTAGCTGAAAGATAAAGATTCAAGTTACATCGGCAGAGGAGATAATGTTTGTTTGTGGTCGATTTTTGCTCGCAAGATTATGCAACAACTATTGAACAGATTCAAATGTTGGTGAGGATGCGGATTAAGGGATTTTTTTTCTTATGATATTTGTACTAAAGGAACTAGACAACCATTTGTGGAATTGTTCGGCCTTGACGGATCTATGCACTCAGAGTGCCATCTGAGTTTAAAGTGTCATCAGTAGAATCTGTACACTTTTAATTATCTACAGTCTGCAGGTACCACATTACCTCATTGTTATGTTGAACTCTACTGCAGTGTGAAAACAGCAGCAGTGGCAGTTTCACAGGGATATGTAGCTCTCCTGTGTGTACGGACTGTGTGACAAAATCATATGCCCCCCGTTGTACCATGCACACAAAATGATCAGTGTCACACAGATTTAAAAAAATTGGGCTGTCACAACAAAATTGGGCTCCTCTCATGTGGGACTAAAGTGCAATTACTAAGGCTTAATGGTCCCTTTCCACTTTGAACTAAATGATTTTTTTTCTCCTCTCTTCTCTTCATATCTCTCTCATAACGTGTCATTCCTTTGTTCTCCTCTACCTGTCGCGCCCCCGCCCCCCTCCCCCCCCAGAGTACACGGTGAGTAGTTTAAATGTGACTGCACCCAGGCACATTCACAGTCAAGATTAGACACACACACACACACACACACACACATTCTGTACAAAGTGATTCATCTCAGATAGTCCGAGCATGTTAAGGCACATACATATAGCTAGATAGATTGATGATAGATATGATGAATGCATCAGCCCATGAAAACAGGGCGCACTGTGATGTTTGTCACTCATGGAGACACCTGGACGATTAGGAATATGATGAAGAAATGAAGAACAGAGGGTCAGTGACAATTTTAAATAATAGCTCAGCCAATCTTCAGTGAATGACATCATCTCCTGCAAGATGAGAGGGTTTATGTGCTCATCCTCTGCCTTCAGTTTCTGTCAAACAAACACACACACACACACACACACACACACACACACACACACACACACACACACACACATACATACACACACACACACACACACACACACACACACGCATGCACGCACGCACGCACGCACTTGTTATCTCCTTCTGAGACTCACAAGGGAAGAACGTTTACTACTAGGCAGCACTGACTACTACACTGTGCACAGTAATTACTGTAACAATGCATACCTTTTCACACACACACACACACACACACATACACAAAGGTTTGTTCAATTTATGTAACCAGTATTCCATTCTTTGGTTGTATAATGATTATGAAAGGCAGTCAACACGGTCAAAGGCAATAAGGTGTGTGTGTTTGTGTGTGTGTGTGTGTGTGTGTGTGGTGCGGCCTAAGGAGAAAGGGAGCGTGTGCAATGCAGTCGTAAATCCACACAGTGAGAGAATAATCATTATTGCTCATTTAGACAGCTCCCATATCTATTTAAATGGTAAATTGATTGAATTGATATAATGCATTTCTAGTCTTAAATGATCACCCAGGACTCTTTACACTACAGGTCACATTAATACAGTGCTCTTACGCTACACATGCAGCGTTCACTCACACTCATGGTTCATCATCAGGGGCAATTTGCAACCTTGCATTCAGTGGACGACCCACTTTACCTAATCTGGCCCCTTCCCACAGTCTGAAGACATGCAGGTTAATTCGATTGGCAACTCTAAATTGTGAGCATGTGAGTGTAAATAGTTTTTTGTCTCCCATGTGTCAGCCCCAGGATAGACTGGCAACTCACCCCGTCTCTGTCAGCTGAGATTGGCTTTAACCCCCCTGTGACCCTCAAAGGATAAGTGTAATAGCTAATGGATGGATATCGATTTCTCACCGTCTCGTCTTTGTCATTTTTTTCCCCTCCAGTGCTCCTTCCTGCCCAAGTTCTCCATCCATATAGAAACCAAATACGAGGACAACAAAGGGAGCAATGATAATGTGAGTAGAGCTCAGAGTGCCGTGTGGTCGGGGGCATGGTGGGTGTTGTGGTATAGCTCTGAAATGTAAAAGGAGCGCTCAGCATGGCTTCAACAGATATCCGGTTTGCAGTGCCCTGTTGTCTGATTTACTGCTTCGTCCATACTCACAATCTTCTTGCTTCAAAAGCCTCCAAATCAGAACTGAAGGGTCCGAAGAGAATTAGCGATTGTCAGCAGTCGGGAATCACAGGGGAATCACAGACACTTCCTTCCAGACACAGACGTCGCACAACAGTTCATCAGTTCAGTTCAGCTACTGAATGTTATTGGTCCTGCAAGTGTTGGAACATTATTGCCAAAGAAAAATAAGTTCGGCACGGACACACACATCAATAATTCAAATAACGATATTAAGTGCAAAACAGGATTTGGACAGAACTCCTGTTGAGAGGAATAAGTGATGACTTTTCTCCTATAGCAACATGACCAGTTGTTTTTGTCGAGTCTTTCGTCACCGTCAGAAGATCTTTGCTTTGCTCTGCACTTCTCCTTCAGTGCCACTTCACACTTTGAGGCAGCAGGGGCAAATCTGAAGGTTATGTAACGCTGCCTCCATCCACACTGTGGCTGAAGACAAGGGGGCACAGCTCCTCTCGGTGGCGGCTCAGGGGAGTTGCAAACAGACTCACAGATGGTCATGATTTCACATTTG